>NC_134519.1:4884766-5154766 GCF_027942865.1 Odontesthes bonariensis
GATCTCAGCGTAGGAGGGCTTCCTCAGCTCCTGAAGGGAAACACAACAGCTGTAAGAGCACGGAAACCCGAGGGCTGGGCAACGATTAAAATGTTTAATCTAATTAATCACATGATTTCCTTGATTAATCACGATTAAACGCATTTGTACGCAAAATCCAAAAATGAACCAAAATGTGAAAGAATTGACCACACTGGGGGGTCCAAAAGTCAAAGCCTGTGTTCGAAACTGCATACTTGTCCTACTACTCATACTAACTTTTTGAGTTAGTATGCCAGTTTGAGTAAGCGAGAAGTTCCCGGATGCATACTAGATTCTCCTAAATGTTGGGTATGCATCATGAGGTCACTACTCATACTCAAACTACCCAAGATGCAACGTAACGTGACGTCGCCGATCGTCATTTCCTGTCAAAACGGCAGTTTCAAGCTAGCTACAACGAGGGTAGGTTCACTTCCTGTTTTCAAAACAAAAGCACCAATTGTATGGTAATGGCTTTCCCTATGATAAAAGGCAACGGGTATTTTATTTTGTGAAAATAACAGGAAGTGCGTTGCTCACTGCGGCTAGCTTTAGTAGCGCCGAATTCGTGGGAGCAAAATTGTAAACAGCCGGTATTTTGTCAGGTTTTCAACACGTTGGGGATCTAAACGACTACTTTCTCACCTGAAAATGTTTCAAATGTTGCTAAAGTTTACAGAGTTTAGAGCTTAAGGGAAACCAGCTTCAAGCCGGCTGATTTCGGCTCGGGCAGGAGCGAAATGCATTGTGGGTAAATGCTCTGCATACTGTCTGATCGATTAGTATGTGGTATGAGGTTTAGAACACAGCCTTAGAGTCGTACTGTCCACATGCAGAGCACTTTAAACCTGTTTGATTTAATCCAGAAACGGCTTCATTTTGAATTATATCGGTGCTTTTTGTGCATATCATCGCAGAAGCCCCGATAAATCTCCATTTAAACAGTTTTAATTGGGCTGGGCAACGATTAAAACTTTTAATCTAATTAATCTCATGATTTCCCTGATTAATCACGATTAATCGCATTTGTACGCAAAATCCAAAAATGAATCCAAAAGTAGCGTATAGCTTTTAGCATTTAGCTTTATTTTAAATGTGCTGCCATATGAATGAAAGTGCCATAACATTTGTTGTGCAAACACACTTTTAACATCAGCATCTTTCTGTAGTTTTTATGTAGAAGCCTCGCTCCACTGTCTGTTTCCTTGAATGACTTGCTGCTATCAGTTGTGTGTTTTGCCTTTAAGTGATATTTCAGACTGGAACTACTACGCTGAGAAGACAATTCAACTTGGCAGTGTTTACAGATGACTTTGGTTCTGTCGACTCCGCCGTCTGGAAGAACTTTAAAAGACAACAAAGCAAGGCTGCACAATATCTCCATTGATAAAATAAATTCACAACTCTACAACATAAAAATTCATAAAAAATCATGTAGAATATAGCATATACTTTGTTGTCTACAGTAGTAGATCAACCCTCATCTTACTTTGAAGCTCCCAGATCAAGGAAGTGACGTTGACGCAGCTTTAGCAGCAGAAAAGCTATCAGGCTTGTGTTGATAATAATAAACTCCTGGACTATGTACAAACTTCCAAATGCATCGTTTTGTGAGTACAGACCATATTTGTAATACTGTAGAAGTTTGGTGTCATGACATGTGATTTTAGTGTGGTAATTTTGGAGATACTGCCAGGTTCCATTAGCGCTTGTACTAAGCTATTCGGGATAACTCAGTAACTCAGCTGATGTTCGGCCAATATCGGAAAAACTGCGGGTGGGCTACTTGGCTGGATATCACGGTTCAAATGACCCCAGGTTGAATCTACTCCGGAGTATCGCTTTAAGTATTCACACCGAGGCCTGCGGCTGCTTAAAGATTCAACTTTCTCTTCTCGAAGGAACAAGACTTAAGGTTTTAAATCAAATCAATTCGTGGATGGTGAAGAATTACGGCTTCAATTAATCTTCTGTGGATGAGTCGATCGATCTGTTGGTGACGGAGGCGTCCGAGGGGCAGGAAAGACTGAAAAAAGGTCCGGGGTCAAGAAGAAGAAAACAAAGACGAATCAATACTGACTGTGGCGGCGCCGTTGACCTGCACCGATTTGCTTGCAGTGGACAAAGTGCCGGGAACTCGCTCCACGGACAGCTGCACCTCCTTTGGCTTGGCCTCAGTCGCCTTCACCTCCCTGAAAATAAAAACACAAACGGGAGAAAATGGCATCAAACCCGGTCAAATCAGCGGCTACGAAGCTGAGCTGCACCGTCGGAGCGGGTCTTACGCTGCTGGGACAGCGGGGGCAGGACTCTGCGGCGTGCCGGAGGTCGGGGTCAGTGTCGGGGTCGGGGTGGAGGTCACGGTCGGGGCGGTCGGTGAGGGCTGGAAGTTTGGGGGCAACGGGGAGCTGATGGCCCGGAGGCGCTCTTTAGGAGCCGCTGGGGAGAGCGCTCCTCCACTGCTGGAGTCAGCACTTACATTCTGTTCCATCAACACACAAACAAACAGGAAGACGTTTAAGAGAAACACCGGATTAAGTTCAAAACTTTACACCAACAGGCCAGAAACAGGACTTCCTGCAGTGTTACAGTCATATTTACCATCCTTTAAAACTACTGTTGGACCGTTATATTCGACCTGCTGTGAGTCGTACAGTCAAAGTTTGTGGAATGTGTGAAAAGTCGCCTCAAAAGGAACAAAACTCTCCATTTATATCTGACTGTTGACTAACCGTAAAGCACTTTGATCAACAAAGAGGAATAAACATGATCCTAACCCCAGATAAACTCAGTAAACATGACTCTAACCCTAGATAAACTCGGGGAACATGACCCTAACCCTAGATAAACTCGGGGTACATGACCCTAACCCTAGATAAACTCGGGGAACATGACCCTAACCCTAGATAAACTCGAGGAACATGACCCTTACCCTAAATAAACTCGGGGAACATGATCCTAACCCCAGATAAACTCAGGGAACATGATCCTAACCCTAGATAAACTCTTGGAACATGACCCTAAGCCTAAATAAACTCGGGGAACATGACCCTAACCCTGGATAAACTTGAGGAACATGATCCTAACCCTAGATAAACTCGGGGAACATGACCCTAACCCTAGATAAACTCGAGGAACATGACCCTAAGCCTAAATAAACTCGAGGAACATGACCCTAACCCTGGATAAACTTGAGGAACATGATCCTAACCCTAGATAAACTCGGGGAACATGATCCTAACCCTAGATAAACTCTTGGAACATGACCCTAAGCCTAAATAAACTCGGGGAACATGACCCTAACCCTGGATAAACTTGAGGAACATGATCCTAACCCTAGATAAACTCGGGGAACATGACCCTAACCCTAGATAAACTCGAGGAACATGACCCTTACCCTAAATAAACTCGAGGAACATGACCCTTACCCTAAATACACTCGGGGAACATGATCCTAACTCTAGATTAACTCAGTAAACATGACCCTAACCCCAGATAAACTCGGGGAACATGACCCTAACCCTAAATAAACTCGGGGAACATGATCCTAACTCTAGATTAACTCAGTAAACATGACCCTAACCCCAGATAAACTCAGGGAACATGATCCTAACCCTGGATAAACTCGGGGAACATGATCCTAACCCTGGATAAACTCGGGGAACATGATCCTAACTCTAGATTAACTCAGTAAACATGACCCTAACCCCAGATAAACTCAGGGAACATGATCCTAACCCTAGATAAACTCGGGGAACATGACCCTAAGCCTAAATAAACTCAGTAAACATGACCCTAACCCTAAATAAACTCGGGGAACATGATCCTAACTCTAGATTAACTCAGTAAACATGACCCTAACCCCAGAAAAACTCAGGGAACATGACCCTAACCCTAGATAAACTCGGGGAACATGACCCTAACCCTAGATAAACTCGGGGAACATGACCCTTACCCTAAATAAACTCGGGGAACATGACCCTAACCCTAGATAAACTCGGGGAACATGACCCTAACCCTAGATAAACTCGAGGAACATGACCCTTACCCTAAATAAACTCAGGGAACATGATCCTAACCCTAGATAAACTCGAGGAACATGACCCTTACCCTAGATAAACTCGGGGAACATGACCCTAACCCTAGATAAACTCGAGGAACATGACCCTTACCCTAAATAAACTCAGGGAACATGATCCTAACCCTAGATAAACTCGGGGAACATGACCCTAACCCTAGATAAACTCGGGGAACATGACCCTAACCCTAGATAAACTCGGGGAACATGACCCTAACCCTAGATAAACTCGGGGAACATGACCCTAACCCTAGATAAACTCAATAAACATGACCCTAACCCTGGATTTACTCGAGGAACATGACCCTAACCCTGGATAAAATCAATGTCACACTGCAGCTGCAGAATCTCAGTCTGGAACAAACTGACCCAGAAACAAAAGGGAAACTCTGGCTCAAATATCAAATATAAGCAGCTTTCAGCTGGAGAAACTGGTTCCTTTAGTTGTGGGAAACCAAACCGAAGGCGCATGTGAGCCCATCAGAACGCCACAACGCTGACGAGTGGAGCCTGGACAACAACATACAGAAGAACTGCTCGTTCCAGCGGGTTTGCTGCCATGTTCAGGTTTAAATAAACATCTTATTTACTCTGTGTATTCTTCAGTATTTGTGCCGAGCAGAGGAGCAAAAGGGTGACGCATACATCCCAAAGACTCAATAATAACGAACAGAATTGAAGGTTGTGGTGTTAAGTTTTACCCGTTCCTTGGTGGGTCCAACAACCACACTGGTGGCTAACCGGTTGTCGAATACGTCGTCGGTTTTGAGTTGGCCGGCTGCTCCGGGAAGCGGAGGAAAGCTGGAGAGGCCGAGCTCAAAGCTCGGAGATGGAGGTTTGGGAGGAGGAGGCGGTGACTGGGGAGCCACTCTCTGCGGGGTAAACGCAAAGGAAACGGGGTGAAGCCAAAGTGACAGACAGCAGGGGGTATGGTGACCGCTCACAATGCTCACAGGGACGGAAAACACGAGGAATTCATTCCCTACTTAAGTCACTTTTAACTGAAACTGTTGTACTGGAACGTAAAAGGGGAAAAAAAAAAAAAACAGTACTTACTGTAAACTTTTCGTCCCTCTTTTTCCTAGAAGCAGAAACATTTTTCCTTTAAGAAAGAGAACATCTCAATTTACAAACATCCCTCAAGGGGACTCAACTTTACACACTTCTGACTGTTTCATGGATCTGAAGAGGTGCTAGTGTTGCTTTCAGAGCCTCTTTGGTGCTATATTTTCAGAGATGGGACTAATCACACATGTGCAAGTCTCAAGTGAGTCCCAAGTAATTTTTTCTCAGGCAAGTCAAGTCCCGTAACAGGGCAAGTCAAGTCAAAGTAAAGTCACCTTATTATTGCAATTTTACCTGCAGAATCTGATCTTAATAAAGTGAAAACACAAAGACATAAGTAACTGTCAGTAAACATCATTGGCCAATGTGTCCAACCTGTCCACCCCGTATCATATCAAGCTAACGTTAGCTAACTACCGACTAGGCTAACAGGATAATATTAGCTAATTTGACGAGCACTTACTGGTCAGAATGGATCTTCAGATGAGGAACAAAGTTGGAAGTTATGCTAGATGCTTAACACTCAAGTCCTTCAAGTCATCGTGTCTCAAGTCAAGTGCCGAGTCTTTAACTTCCAAGTCCGAATCGAGTCTCAAGTCTTTTGTTTTTTCTCAAGACAAGTAACAAGTCATCAAAACAGCAACGAGTCGACTTGCAGGGTGCTTGCTCTTTTTCCAAATTAAAATTCCAGACTTTTTTAAAACTGATATTTTTTCCCCCCAATTAACTTTATGTACTTGTAACTTGTGTGCCTACTGCCTACTTCATTGGTTGAGACTGTACCAACTGTGTTTATTAGAAATGTTAATTTTTATAGGCTAGTATTCAACGAACAAATGCATTATTCACAGTAAATTATGCTTTTACTGATGAAAACGTTTCAAAACATGAAAATCACAAGTACATGAATTTTACATCAAACAAGTGTCACAAAAACTATCTATTAAAAAAAAATGAATGGATGTAGAATTCAGTCTCTTCACTCACATCTCATCCCATTAGGCTAATACAGCACGTGACCAGTTAGTAAAATTATAGTTTTATAGCCTACCTTCCCATTTCTCATTTCACAATGCCTTTCAGCATACTGTAAAATTCTACCATACATTTATTTTCCATACTTTATTAAGACTTTCACACAAAATTCAAGACTTTTCAAGGTCTGGAGGAGAGTCCTACCTTCCTCTGCCGACACCCAGGGAGTAGTCTGTGGTGGCGGGCTCTGTGACCCGCCCGGTGCCCCCGGCGTCTCTGCGAGGAAAGGCCGCAGTGGAGGATAACCTGGTTCTGGGCTGGCTGGTGGGAAGTCGCGTCGGCGGGCTGCTGCGAACCCCGTTGAGCCTCTCGCTGGGGAAGCTGGCGAAGAGCCCGGGGCTGTCCAGGAGCCCGGTGCTGCGGTCCGCCGTGGGGATGGTCGGCCTCAAGTGAGGTTTACTGTGATTCCTGCGGGAACATTTGAGTTAAGAGTGACGCGCTGAAGAGGAGAAAGTCTGGAGAATAAACTCGTGCACGATGCTTCTGATGTTCGCTTATTGTAGACCAGTAAAAACCACACGACAGATACAAGAAAAGAGCTTCTGGATCACTTTAAATACAAGTCCTGCTGATTTGTTTAAGGCGAGACGTTACAGGTGAATAGGGTAATATTTTAAAATAACAGATATCACCATGAAACTTCCTCTGTTGATTACTTAAACAAGTATGAAAAAAAAAATGTATTACAAATTTTAGAAATTTGTACGTTTAATTATGTAAATTAGGCATTATCTCATTAAATATGCGCAAATTCGCGTATATTTCCGGAAGATGGTTCTGAACATATGATAAAGCCAGGTGCAAAATTCTTTTTTTCATTTTGTTTACACACAAAATGAAAAGAAAATTACAGAGGGATTTCAGGATATCTGCTTTCATTTCCTAGGAAATCAAAATATACTGTCCATAACCTTAAAAAGCATTGATTTTCGCCATATCTTTTTATTATAATGTCACATAAATCAGGCCAGGAATGATTTATCAACAAATCCTTCTGTAAATATCTTCAGAATAGTGCTAAGTGTATAACTGGAAAGTTTGGTGTTAGTAGGTGCTCCATAGGCTGAGATATTGATAAGTGATTTTGAGAAAACAGCATTTAAAGATGCCTTGGGGCAGCTTATTCGATGGATTTGTGGATGCTCGCGGTCACGAACCTGTTCCTGGGTGAGAAGTGTCTGACAGAGAGGTGCGACGTCGCTGGTTTGAAGTTGTGGGATGTAAACCCGTTGATGAACTGGTTGTTGTGAAACGGGGCGACCTGGTGAATAAAAACAAGACAAATCAGTGGAGTAAAACTACAGAGAATAAAAGGAGGGAACGGGATGGTCCAGTCCAGGTGGGACCTTAAACCAACGCTGGAAGGAAGAGTGGGCCAACTTATCGCTGCTAAAGCTGCTGGATCAGGGGTTCACTTAGTTTTTCACACACTGCTTCTACTTTCTCTCTCAGTTTTTGTCACATGAATAAAATAAATAAGCAAGTCTAACTTCAGAACTGAGTTATTGGCATACAGCATACTTCTCCTACTACTCATACTAACTTTTTGAGTTAGTATGCGAGTTTGAGTAAGCGAGAAGTTCCCGGATGCATACTAGATTCTCCGAAATGTTGGGTATGCATCATGAGGTTACTACTCATACTCAAACTACCCAAGATGCAACGTAACGTGACGTCGCCGATCGTCATTTCCTGTCAAAACGGCAGTTTCAAGCTAGCTACAACGAGGGTAAGTTCACTTCCTGTTTTCAAAACAAAAGCACCAATTGTATGGTAATGGCTTTCCCTATGATAAAAGGCAACGGGTATTTTATTTTGTGAAAATAACCAGAAGTGCGTTGCTCACTGCGGCTAGCTTTAGTAGCGCCGAATTCGTGGGAACAAAATTGTAAACAGCCGGTATTTTGTCAGGTTTTCAACACGTTGGGGATCTAAACGACTACTTTCTCACCTGAAAATGTTTCAAATGTTGCTAAAGTTTACAGAGTTTAGAGCTTAAGAGAAATCAGCTTCAGGCCGGCTGATTTTGGCTCGGCAGGAGAGAAATGCATTGTGGGTAAACGCTCTCCATACTGTCTGATCGATGAGTATGTAGTATGGAAGTATGCAGTATGTGGTATGTAGTAGGCAGTATGTAGTATGCAGTATGTAGTATACAGTATGTAGTATACAGTATGCAGCATGTAGTATGTAGTATGCAGTATGTAGTATACAGTATGCAGCATGTAGTATGTAGTATGCAGTATGTAGTATACAGTATGTAGTATGCAGTATGTAGTATACAGTATGCAGCATGTAGTAGGCAGTATGTAGTATGTAGTATACAGTATGTAGTAGGCAGTATGTAGTATACAGTATGTAGTATACAGTATGTAGTATACAGTATGTAGTATGCAGTATGTAGTATACAGTATGCAGCATGTAGTATGTAGTATGCAGTATGTAGTATACAGTATGCAGCATGTAGTATGTAGTATGCAGTATGTAGTATGCAGTATGTAGTATGCAGTATGTAGTAGGCAGTATGTAGTATACAGTATGTAGTATGCAGTATGTAGTAGGCAGTATGTAGTATACAGTATGTAGTATGCAGTATGTAGTATACAGTATGCAGCATGTAGTATGTAGTATGCAGTATGTAGTATACAGTATGTAGTATGCAGTATGTAGTATACAGTATGCAGCATGTAGTATGTAGTAGGCAGTATGTAGTATGTAGTATACAGTATGTAGTAGGCAGTATGTAGTATGCAGTATGCAGTATGTAGTATACAGTATGCAGCATGTAGTATGCAGCATGTAGTATGCAGTATGTAGTATGCAGTATGTAGTATATAGTATGCAGTATGTAGTTTGCAGTATGTAGTATACAGTATGCAGCATGTAGTATGCAGTATGTAGTATGTAGTATGCAGTATGTAGTATACAGTATGCAGCATGTAGTATGTAGTAGGCAGTATGTAGTATGCAGGATGTAGTATGTAGCATGTAGTATGTAGTATGCAGTATGTGGCTTCGAACACAGCCTAAGACACAGTTACAATATCTAAGATTATTTTAAACTATTACTTAAAGTCAGTGCTGCTAAAAGTCGCTCGACAAGCTACTAACTCGCAGTGAGCTTTAGTCTTTCACCTCCTGCTTTCTGCCTTAGTTTAGTTAAATATCTGAGGCTGTATTTACTGAGTTTAGGACCTGAAACAGGGCGACGGCGTATAAAAGAGAAAGTGAAACGTGTCCCTGCTGTGGACTCGTTTCCCCTCAGACTGAAGCTCCTGAAAGTTTCCAAACCTTTTACTCTCAAAGCCTGCATTAGATGGGAAGTTATTCGCGGAGCGTCTTACCAGCGCGGGGTCGATGAAGCTGTGCGTGGTGGACCAGGCCTGCGGCGTGATGAGGCTGTACAGAGGGAACTGCTGCTGCGGGCTGTAGACCGGCGGGATGTAGTAGGATGTGTAGCGCTGCTGGGCGTACGGGTTCACCTCCACCGGCCGGTATCCGTTCTTTGGCATGAAAGTGTTGATAGCGATTGCCTTCGCCTTTATCCTCGCCTGGTGGGGGGACAACGCCGTCAGGTACTCACAGAACAGAGACGACCCAACACACGATGCGTTTTTCAGATAGGCCTGCAGCTCTAAACATTTAGGTTTAATCTCAGGCTTAATCTCCAATAAAACCTCAGTTTTCTCAGGTTTAATCTCTAATAAAACCTCAGTTATCTCAGGTTTAATCTCTAATAAAACCTCCGTTATCTCAGGTTTAATCTCTAATAAAACCTCCGTTATCTCAGGCTTAATCTCCAATAAAAACCTCGGTTATCTCAGGTTTAATCTCCAATAAAACCTCAGTTTTCTCAGGCTTAATCTCCAATAAAACCTCGGTTATCTCAGGTTTAATCTCAGGTTTAATCTCCAATAAAACCTCAGTTATCTCAGGTTTAATCTCCAATAAAACCTCAGTTTTCTCAGGTTTAATCTCTAATAAAACCTCAGTTATCTCAGGTTTAATCTCCAATAAAACCTCAGTTATCTCAGGTTTAATCTCCAATAAAACCTCAGTTTTCTCAGGTTTAATCTCTAATAAAACCTCAGTTTTCTCAGGTTTAATCTCTAATAAAACCTCTGTTATCTCAGGTTTAATCTCCAATAAAACCTCTGTTATCTCAGGTTTAATCTCCAATAAAACCTCAGTTATCTCAGGCTTAATCTCCAATAAAACCTCAGTTATCTCAGGTTTAATCTCCAATAAAACCTCCGTTATCTCAGGTTTAATCTCTAATAAAAACCTCAGTTTTCTCAGGTTTAATCTCCAATAAAACCTCAGTTATCTCAGGTTTAATCTCCAATAAAACCTCAGTTATCTCAGGTTTAATCTCCAATAAAAACCTCAGTTATCTCAGGTTTAATCTCTAATAAAAACCTCAGTTATCTCAGGTTTAATCTCCAATAAAACCTCAGTTGTCTCAGGTTTAATCTCCAATAAAACCTCAGTTGTCTCAGGTTTAATCTCCAATAAAACCTCAGTTATCTCAGGTTTAATCTCTAATAAAAACCTCAGTTATCTCAAGTTTAATCTCCAATAAAACCTCAGTTTTCTCAGGTTTAATCTCCAATAAAACCTTGGTTATCTCAGGTTTAATCTCCAATAAAACCTCAGTTTTCTCAGGTTTAATCTCTAATAAAACCTCCGTTATCTCAGGTTTAATCTCTAATAAAACCTCCGTTATCTCAGGTTTAATCTCCAATAAAACCTCCGTTATTTCAGGCTTAATCTCCAATAAAACCTCCGTTATCTCAGGTTTAATCTCCAATAAAACCTCAGTTATCTCAGGTTTAATCTCCAATAAAACCTCCGTTATCTCAGGTTTAATCTCCAATAAAACCTCCGTTATCTCAGGCCTAATCTCCAATAAAACCTCAGTTATCTCAGGTTTAATCTCCAATAAAACCTCAGTTATCTCAGGTTTAATCTCCAATAAAAACCTCCGTTATCTCAGGTTTAATCTCCAATAAAAACCTCCGTTATCTCAGGTTTAATCTCCAATAAAACCTCAGTTATCTCAGGTTTAATCTCCAATAAAACCTCAGTTATCTCAGGTTTAATCTCCAATAAAACCTCCGTTATCTCAGGTTTAATCTCCAATAAAACCTCGGTTATCTCAGGTTTAATCTCCAATAAAACCTCCGTTATCTCAGGCTTAATCTCCAATAAAACCTCAGTTATCTCAGGTTTAATCTCCAATAAAACCTCAGTTATCTCAGGTTTAATCTCCAATAAAACCTCAGTTATCTCAGGTTTAATCTCCAATAAAAACCTCCGTTATTTCAGGTTTAATCTCCAATAAAACCTCCGTT
The DNA here is from genome assembly GCF_027942865.1 of Odontesthes bonariensis. Taxonomy (NCBI): domain Eukaryota; kingdom Metazoa; phylum Chordata; class Actinopteri; order Atheriniformes; family Atherinopsidae; genus Odontesthes; species Odontesthes bonariensis. The sequence goes on from NC_134519.1 coordinate 4,896,320, forward strand.
ATCTCAGGTTTAATCTCCAATAAAACCTCAGTTATCTCAGGTTTAATCTCCAATAAAACCTCAGTTATCTCAGGTTTAATCTCCAATAAAACCTCAGTTATCTCAGGTTTAATCTCCAATAAAACCTCAGTTATCTCAGGTTTAATCTCCAATAAAACCTCAGTTATCTCAGGTTTAATTTCCAATAAAACCTCCGTTATCTCAGGCTTAATCTCCAATAAAACCTCCGTTATCTCAGGTTTAATCTCCAATAAAACCTTGGTTATCTCAGGTTTAATCTCCAATAAAACCTCCGTTATCTCAGGCCTAATCTCCAATAAAACCTCAGTTATCTCAGGTTTAATCTCCAATAAAAACCTCCGTTATCTCAGGTTTAATCTCCAATAAAACCTCAGTTATCTCAGGTTTAATCTCCAATAAAACCTCCGTTATCTCAGGTTTAATCTCCAATAAAACCTCGGTTATCTCAGGCTTAATCTCTAATAAAACCTCAGTTATCTCAGGTTTAATCTCCAATAAAACCTCAGTTATCTCAGGTTTAATCTCCAATAAAACCTCCGTTATCTCAGGCTTAATCTCCAATAAAAACCTCCGTTATTTCAGGTTTAATCTCCAATAAAACCTCAGTTATCTCAGGTTTAATCTCCAATAAAACCTCAGTTATCTCAGGTTTAATCTCCAATAAAACCTCAGTTATCTCAGGTTTAATCTCCAATAAAACCTCAGTTATCTCAGGTTTAATCTCCAATAAAACCTCAGTTATCTCAGGTTTAATCTCCAATAAAACCTCCGTTATTTCAGGTTTAATCTCCAATAAAAACCTCCGTTATTTCAGGTTTAATCTCCAATAAAACCTCCGTTATCTCAGGTTTAATCTCCAATAAAACCTCAGTTATCTCAGGTTTAATCTCCAATAAAACCTCAGTTATCTCAGGTTTAATCTCCAATAAAACCTCCGTTATCTCAGGCTTAATCTCCAATAAAACCTCCGTTATCTCAGGTTTAATCTCCAATAAAACCTTGGTTATCTCAGGTTTAATCTCCAATAAAACCTCCGTTATCTCAGGCCTAATCTCCAATAAAACCTCAGTTATCTCAGGTTTAATCTCCAATAAAAACCTCCGTTATCTCAGGTTTAATCTCCAATAAAACCTCAGTTATCTCAGGTTTAATCTCCAATAAAACCTCCGTTATCTCAGGTTTAATCTCCAATAAAACCTCGGTTATCTCAGGCTTAATCTCTAATAAAACCTCAGTTATCTCAGGTTTAATCTCCAATAAAACCTCAGTTATCTCAGGTTTAATCTCCAATAAAACCTCCGTTATCTCAGGCTTAATCTCCAATAAAAACCTCCGTTATTTCAGGTTTAATCTCCAATAAAACCTCAGTTATCTCAGGTTTAATCTCCAATAAAACCTCAGTTATCTCAGGTTTAATCTCCAATAAAACCTCAGTTATCTCAGGTTTAATCTCCAATAAAACCTCAGTTATCTCAGGTTTAATCTCCAATAAAACCTCAGTTATCTCAGGTTTAATCTCCAATAAAACCTCCGTTATTTCAGGTTTAATCTCCAATAAAAACCTCCGTTATTTCAGGTTTAATCTCCAATAAAACCTCCGTTATCTCAGGTTTAATCTCCAATAAAACCTCAGTTATCTCAGGTTTAATCTCCAATAAAACCTCAGTTATCTCAGGTTTAATCTCCAATAAAACCTCAGTTATCTCAGGTTTAATCTCCAATAAAACCTCCGTTATCTCAGGTTTAATCTCCAATAAAACCTCGGTTATCTCAGGTTTAATCTCCAATAAAACCTCCGTTATCTCAGGCTTAATCTCCAATAAAACCTCAGTTATCTCAGGTTTAATCTCCAATAAAACCTCAGTTATCTCAGGTTTAATCTCCAATAAAACCTCAGTTATCTCAGGTTTAATCTCCAATAAAAACCTCCGTTATTTCAGGTTTAATCTCCAATAAAACCTCCGTTATCTCAGGTTTAATCTCCAATAAAACCTCAGTTATCTCAGGTTTAATCTCCAATAAAACCTCAGTTATCTCAGGTTTAATCTCCAATAAAACCTCAGTTATCTCAGGTTTAATCTCCAATAAAACCTCAGTTATCTCAGGTTTAATCTCCAATAAAACCTCAGTTATCTCAGGTTTAATTTCCAATAAAACCTCCGTTATCTCAGGCTTAATCTCCAATAAAACCTCCGTTATCTCAGGTTTAATCTCCAATAAAACCTTGGTTATCTCAGGTTTAATCTCCAATAAAACCTCCGTTATCTCAGGCCTAATCTCCAATAAAACCTCAGTTATCTCAGGTTTAATCTCCAATAAAAACCTCCGTTATCTCAGGTTTAATCTCCAATAAAACCTCAGTTATCTCAGGTTTAATCTCCAATAAAACCTCCGTTATCTCAGGTTTAATCTCCAATAAAACCTCAGTTATCTCAGGCTTAATCTCTAATAAAACCTCAGTTATCTCAGGTTTAATCTCCAATAAAACCTCAGTTATCTCAGGTTTAATCTCCAATAAAACCTCCGTTATCTCAGGCTTAATCTCCAATAAAAACCTCCGTTATTTCAGGTTTAATCTCCAATAAAACCTCAGTTATCTCAGGTTTAATCTCCAATAAAACCTCAGTTATCTCAGGTTTAATCTCCAATAAAACCTCAGTTATCTCAGGTTTAATCTCCAATAAAACCTCAGTTATCTCAGGTTTAATCTCCAATAAAACCTCAGTTATCTCAGGTTTAATCTCCAATAAAACCTCCGTTATTTCAGGTTTAATCTCCAATAAAAACCTCCGTTATTTCAGGTTTAATCTCCAATAAAACCTCCGTTATCTCAGGTTTAATCTCCAATAAAACCTCAGTTATCTCAGGTTTAATCTCCAATAAAACCTCAGTTATCTCAGGTTTAATCTCCAATAAAACCTCCGTTATCTCAGGCTTAATCTCCAATAAAACCTCCGTTATCTCAGGTTTAATCTCCAATAAAACCTTGGTTATCTCAGGTTTAATCTCCAATAAAACCTCCGTTATCTCAGGCCTAATCTCCAATAAAACCTCAGTTATCTCAGGTTTAATCTCCAATAAAAACCTCCGTTATCTCAGGTTTAATCTCCAATAAAACCTCAGTTATCTCAGGTTTAATCTCCAATAAAACCTCCGTTATCTCAGGTTTAATCTCCAATAAAACCTCGGTTATCTCAGGCTTAATCTCTAATAAAACCTCAGTTATCTCAGGTTTAATCTCCAATAAAACCTCAGTTATCTCAGGTTTAATCTCCAATAAAACCTCCGTTATCTCAGGCTTAATCTCCAATAAAAACCTCCGTTATTTCAGGTTTAATCTCCAATAAAACCTCAGTTATCTCAGGTTTAATCTCCAATAAAACCTCAGTTATCTCAGGTTTAATCTCCAATAAAACCTCAGTTATCTCAGGTTTAATCTCCAATAAAACCTCAGTTATCTCAGGTTTAATCTCCAATAAAACCTCAGTTATCTCAGGTTTAATCTCCAATAAAACCTCCGTTATTTCAGGTTTAATCTCCAATAAAAACCTCCGTTATTTCAGGTTTAATCTCCAATAAAACCTCCGTTATCTCAGGTTTAATCTCCAATAAAACCTCAGTTATCTCAGGTTTAATCTCCAATAAAACCTCAGTTATCTCAGGTTTAATCTCCAATAAAACCTCAGTTATCTCAGGTTTAATCTCCAATAAAACCTCAGTTATCTCAGGTTTAATCTCCAATAAAACCTCAGTTATCTCAGGTTTAATCTCCAATAAAACCTCCGTTATCTCAGGTTTAATCTCCAATAAAACCTCAGTTATCTCAGGTTTAATCTCCAATAAAAACCTCCGTTATCTCAGGTTTAATCTCCAATAAAACCTCCGTTATCTCAGGTTTAATCTCTAATAAAACCTCAGTTATCACAGGTTTAATCTCCAATAAAACCTCAGTTATCTCAGGTTTAATCTCCAATAAAACCTCAGTTATCTCAGGTTTAATCTCCAATAAAACCTCAGTTATCTCAGGTTTAATCTCCAATAAAACCTCAGTTATCTCAGGTTTAATCTCTAATAAAACCTCAGTTATCTCAGGTTTAATCTCCAATAAAACCTCCGTTATCTCAGGTTTAATAAAACTGAGGTTTTATTGGAGATTAAACCTCTGCAGCGCTCATCGTGGGTACGACGTACTTAAAGTGTGACTGTTTACAAAGCATTTACAAAGCATTAGGACGGCGATGGGAGCCCACCTCTGAACATTAAATATGCATGTGCACCTTTTTAAGCAAACAGGCTGCATTATTAAAGTTTTGGCCTGAATTAAAACGGTAAATTGCAGCAACAGCTGAGTAAAGTCCATCTCGATGTTCAGTTAATCGTGCAGAACTGCTGCAGTGGTCATTTATTATATTTAAAAGCAAACAAAGAGCAGTTATATTGGAAACTGCTGGTTTAAGGTTAACTCCGGCTGCTACGAGCAGATTTAACCATGAGTGGAACGGTTTTAAAAACGAGACGTCGTGACACCTGTGAACGCTAAAAACTGATTAATTACGCTTCATTTCTGACTCATACAAACATACAAGCCTGTTTTTAAGGACAGGGGTGCTTAAATTGAGCTTCAAACCCTTTAAAAGGCTGTGAATTAGTCTTAGAATCACAGCAGATAAAAGACAGAAGAAAAGTAGCAACAGTTTGGTGAAAGTGAGTATTTACAACAAGATGAAGTTTCCCTGTAGTGCTGTGCGATATGGACAAAATCTTATATCCCGATAACGACGTATATCCCAATATACTATTTTTTCTTAAAATTATATTGAATTATTATTAAGCACTATATATATATATATATATATATATATATATATATATATATATATATATATATATATATATACATACACATACATATACACACACACACACAGCTTAATTTGTAAATCACAAGGTCTCGGAACGCATACAGAAAACATACAAATGTCCACTGACAACGCTGTGGGACTTACAAACCTTAATTTCAAATAATATCCATGGTATAAATGTTATGACAATAATTTACAATTATTTTTAAAAATTCAACTTCAAAAAATTCAATGGAAAAAAAAGTCTGGTTCTTTTTCCACTGAATTTTTTTCCACTGATTTTTGTTTTTAGAAATTGATTTTTTTTTTTACACTGTTGGTTTTTCAAATTCAAAGTCTGATTTTGATGCTGTAAAAATTCAAGATTTGAAAATCATTCAAAATGGCACAGAAAAACTTCCATACATTCTTCCCTTAAAGGAAAAGCTTTATGTAGAGATGGCGTCAGCTACCTTTATCGGCTTCCCTTGAAACGTCTTCACTTCCTCACGGAGATACTGATATGCCTTTAAAGGACAAAGTGGACACAACAGCATTAAGTCACAATCTAATCTAAATGCAATAAAGAGACATGACATAACTTTCATGCTTGGACTCTGAATCTGGACCAAAGTGCACGTTAAAGAAGAGTTTTTAGGCGAATCAAACGCTGGGAAACTAAAACCAGAAGTGAGTTCTGTCACAACGATTTAAGGGAATCATGTTCGTTACCTGCTGAGCATCGGCCTCCGATTCAAAGGTGATGAACCAGTTGTCGTTGTAGGCAAATTCACAGTTGATGAACTTGGGTAATTTGTCTCCTTTAAAAAGGGCTTCGACCTCCTGTGAAAGGAAACGGGAAACAGTTTGACTTTGTTACGCAGCGTCACCAGATGGGTTGAAAAGCAAAGGTTCGGCTGGTTAAACAACAACTTCATTTATCGTGGCGTGAGAGCGGGACAGGAAACCGGTTCTGGCTGCTGATGCAGTTAAACATCAAAGTCCATCTCAGATTTTATGACCAACAGAGGCAGAAACACTGTTTTCAGACTGTTGCAGGCTCAGTCCATGCAGTCATCAAACATTACTGGCTTCTGGCCACGCCCCCATGAGCTGTCGAGATAAAACTTTGACGACCTAAAGACACAACCGGTCCGACAACATGACGGCACACTGATCTGTAGTTAACCAGGTTAGCCAAACACCTCACTATCATTACAGCTAAAAAAGGCCGATTAGCCTGCCTGAGTCATGTTGTGAATGACTGTTCTGGCTCTGAATAGTTTGCAGAGGTGGGTAGTAACGAGTTACATTTATTTGAGTATGTTTTTGAAATAATTATACTTCTAGGAGTAGTTTTAAATCTCTATACTTTTTACTTTTACTTGAGTAGATGTGTGCAGCAGAAACTGTCCTCTTACTCCGCTACATTAGGCTACAATGAGCTGGTTACTTTTCTTCTTACCTCTTTGGTATTCTACGCCTCATTATTTTTATCCCCCCGCGTACGCCTCATTTTAATGTTTTATTCTGACAGAGAGAGAGACTTCCGCCAAAGGCTCTACCACCTGACTGTGTTCCACCAATCAGACGCAGCCGTGCAGTCTGGTCACGTGACCGTACTCGATCTCAGCGGCGGGACGGGTTAGCTTTAGCATTAGCAGTCGTAGCAAACAAACAAAGAAACGGATGAAAAATGTCAGAACCAACGGTGGGAAATGAAGACGCAGACGAGGCCTCATACTGAAAGCATGTTTACCTTACAAAGAGTGAGAAACAGCAGCTACATTATGTGTCTTCTGTGTCAACCAAAACAAACGCACATTTCAGCAGAAACTCAACATCTAACTTGAGGAAACATGTAGCGCTAAGTTTCCTAAACTCGTTTTTTCCCCCATGGATAGGTGAATGTTTGTTTTTTAGGTTACATATGGGTTACATATGTTTTAAACATTTCCTAAGTCTCTTTTATTCTTTATTGAAGTTCTTGAATTTACCTGGATTATTTTAATTTAAGCTATTTTGTAATTAATTAATTCATTTTAATTTATTTTATCAATTGGATGAACTCTAATTGGCCTAAAGATGATTATTTAGTATTTTTGTCTGTCTGATTGAATGCTTGTGTTAACAAATAAATCAGACGTTACTCAGCAGTTACTCAGTACTTGAGTAGTTTTTTCACCGAGCACTTTTTTACTCTTACTCAAGTAATTATTTGGATGAATACTTTTTACTTTTACTTGAGTCATATTATTCTGAAGTAACAGTACTTTTACTTGAGTACAGTTTTTGGCTGCTCTGCCCACCTCTGATAGTTTGTGAGGCTTCATGTCAGTCACTACAGAGTGACAGAATATAAATATCATCATGCCCTGAAAGCTCCATGAAACATTCTCATTTATGCATCTCATCTGTTAGCTTAACGTTTGGTTTAAACACAGCGGCCACTTTATTAGGCACACCTTGCTATTTAAAGGTTGGACCCCCTTCAGTCTTCGTGGCATACTCTCAAAGAGGAGCTGGAAACGTTCCTCAGATGTTGGTTGTTAGAATTAAATGAAAAGAGCTGCGTCCTCTGCATAGAAACTCTCTCTCCTTGATTAAGCAGATAAGTACATAAACTCTGTAAACATGCTGCTTATTTTACTCTGTGGGTTTCTTTAAGTGGCTTAAATGTGACACAACAATACAAACATGTGCTGCGGCCGCCTGGGTGGAGAAAACTATGGGAAGTATGTGAAATGTGTGGTCTTAACCGGTGTTATAAAGTGCTGCCATGGTTCATTCTGATAACTCAGATGTTCAATAAGCAGATTTACCACATAATAATGATGAGAGCAAACTGTTGATTAAAAACAGGTATTCTGGGGGTGAAACACATAAATGCGTCATCACTGACCTCTATGGGTGTGCTCTCTGGAACTTCTCTGAGGATCACGATGCAGCGGTTCTGATTGGGTCGCACCTTTTCCCCCTTTTCATCCACCTGGACCAACGGCAAAGCTGGAGGAATCACAGAGAACTAAGTTTCAGTAGAAGCCACGTGAAAGAGGTCGAATTAGTGAATAAAATACAGCTTAAATATCCCGTTTAGTTATGTATTCGTCGAAAGAATTCAAAGTGCTTCACATAAAATAAAAGCATTGCAGCAGGAAGTGTAAGAAGCATTAAAAATACTTAAAAAACCATAAAGAGAAACAAATAAAACTAGAAAGCTGCAAGCAGCTGTATGCGGGACCGAGATGTGCGCACGTTGGGCATGCGCTTATCGCCGTAGTCGCGCAGCTCTGCCCAGATGCACAATACCCTCTGCGTACGTACGAGCACATAATAACCCCAATGTGGAGGGGTTTTTGAAAATTTATAGGGGGCGCCACTGAGCCATTTTGCTCCGCCCACACACGATACCCTTTACATACGTACGAGGTCGTCAGGGTGGACGTGTGTGCCAAGTTTCATGACCTTGTGATGATGATAAGGCTTTCAAATCACAGACGCCATCACATGATTTTCACCGCTTGGCCACGCCCACACCGTTCAGAGTTTGGAAAAGTTTCCCCATGATTTTTCCCCCCCCATGTCTTAAGAGTAACCTGGCCAAGTTTGAAGTCTGTAGCATTAAATCTGTAGGACGAGTTCGATCAAATGCAAGGCGTGGAATCGGTCAAAAATTACACGAAAATGCACTTTCCATCCAAAATGGCCGCCTTCCTGTGGACGTGGGACCATGGCGGCAAGAGACTTTTTTGTGCGTCTGGGCATGATGAATGAGTGTACCAAATTTCGTTGTCCCACGTGAAACTAACCCCAATGCGGGGACCATTTTTAAGCATCGTAGGGGGCGCTACAGAGTCAATGAGCGACTCCCAAAAATATAAAGTTTAGATTCTTTCATGTTGTCGACTGGCAGGTGGCGCTCGCAAAATTTCCTGAGTTTTCGAGCACCTTTAGCAAGAATCGGACGGAAAGAAGACGGCGGAATAATAATAAACCTTACAGATACAATAGGGTCCTTGCAGTTTCACTGCTCGGTCCCTAATAATTAAAATGAATTTAAAAACAAGTAAGATATCGTTTAGAGAAAACACGAACCTAACTGAACCTGTTTGACGAACTTAGGAGTCAAAACGAGTGTAAAGGAACTGATAAACAGGATCGGGTCAAGGCCCAGAACTGGAGAAGTATACAAGAAGAAGTCCAGGAGAACTGAAAGGCCTCCATCTTTTTAATTCTGACAAATGGGGATGAAGAAGGGCCTTATTCAGACACGTAATCAACAAGCCATTGATGGACGCCATAGAGAGTTCCTTTATGTGGAAGGGAGACCCTCACAGAAGGACAATAATCAGAACAGCGTCTGTCCTTTAGGCAAAAACAAAGATTAAGCTATATGGTGACTGTTCCGAGAATCTCCGGGTTCATACCGTCTCTGCAATGACGGCATCGTTTTCTTTAAGGTCCTGCAACGGTGGCGAGGAAACGAATCAGGATGGAAAGAAGGACGGATGCAGGAAGACGTAGAACAACTCTGAGTGAAAACCTATCCGAGAGGCTGCAGTACAGGCGTTTAGATTTAAAAACAACACGCATCCACCCAAAGAATAAGACTCTTGGAAGGGATTCAGGCATCCAGGGCAGGAGAAGCACCTTCTTCAGACACTTAAATGGCTCAGCATAGATCCACCCGACCCAAGTTTGAATATTTTCCAAGAAGAAAACGAGGAAAACCAACGAAGAGAGCATCCCGAGTAGGGATGTCGAAATTTAAAAAAAGTCTTGACCGACCACTGAGCCTCATTAGTCGATTAAAGTCGGTCACCGAAAATTCTATAAGTGCCATTTATGATATCTGTGTCCTGTCGCGCGTCTTTCTCTGCCGACTGGTTAGGCTCCCACCACACAATTAATGTTGGTTCGTGCCCTTGGTATTATACATTTTCCCCAATCATTGACCACTAGTTCTAGGCGTACTTGTGGAGGAATAAGGGTTTTGGGTAGAAAAATAATTGCTGTGCCTGCGCAGACACGCACAGCCACACATTACGCGCAACGGCGCCCTTCCAGTCACGGTACTTTTTAAACACGAATCAAACGCGGCACCGAACTCGGGCTGTTAAAAGCCCCCGTTACAAAGTCACAAACAGAGAACGGTGCATTTGGCGGTGTTACAGGAAAGTAGGTTAACCAATGACTTCGTTAAAAAAAAACTTACCGAATGCCAACAGCCTCTGTGGCGTAGCCTATGCTGCACAAAATCCTTTGCAATAAGTTCCTGTCGTCATGCTATTTAAGTACAGATGAATATATCACAAGTAGGCTAAGTTAGTCTTGTGTCTTTTGCCATTACAGTGTTACAATTATTATTATGTTGTAGTCCACACGCAGCCACATTGGCTTTATTTAGGTTAATAGTGGCGATTTTTTGCGCAGACAGGACCCGTCATGTACGGCGTACAAGTTGCAACCGGTGTAAGAGAGGACCTCTGAGGAGGGCGCTACGTGAGCTCTGCTGCGGTTGTTCTTCCATCGTGGGATGGCTCATGCTCACATAACATTTCTAAAGATATAGTGAGTTTTTTTTTTTTGTTTGTTTGTTTTTTTGTTTTTTTTTTTAAACCGACGGCAGAAAAATTCTAACTGGACGACGTTGATTCGGTCAACCATCGGTCATACGGTCATCGGTTAACATCCCTAATCCCGAGTTGTAAGAGTCACTGAAATAAAGCGTGAAAGCTGCACGACCACCAAAGGTGCGCAACAATTCGAGTCCCAAGGACGTCCTTAAAGGGTTCAAATGTGTCCTCAGACCTCAGACTGTGTATACAAAGAGTTTTACACCAGTGTAAAGAATGCTTCATTCATACATTTCAGTTTGGGATCTTTAACCAACTCCTTTATCTCCTCTTAAAGGGACAGTTCGCCTCTTTGGACATGAAGCTGTGTAACATCCCATATCAGCAACATCATTTCTGAACATCTTCTTACCCCCTGCTGCGTCCTGTGAGCAGAGTTCCAGCCTCGTTTTGGTGTTGATGAAGGTAGTCCGGCTAGTTGGCTGGGGTTTAAAAAATAAAGCGTTTTGCTTCTCAGAACAATATGCGTTCAACAGAGTAATACATTTGCATCACAGAATGGTTCTCCAGGAAACAGTCAGAGCTCACAATGGCTCATCGGCTCCTAAAACGTCTTTATTTTGGGATCTTTTTACCTTGTTCCTCGCACTCTTTAGACCATAAGCGTTAGTACAGGAGTACATTCTGTACTTACAAAAAGCATCAAAGCTGCCAGTGTAAACTCAAACTGGGTTAGATTGTTGTTTTTTCCTGATGTGTTAGAATAATAGTCAGAAACTGGCTTCCATCGGGTCAGATTCTTTAGGCTGAAATGAAGTGATTTGATAAAATGATCCACACAGTAACTCAACTCATCCTTAATGAAGAAGATGGAGACTGATCACCGGCTTTGGAGCACAACACAACCAGAACACTTCCTGGTTCACCCCCATGTGACAGAGCTGGCCAATCAGAAGCTACAAGGAGTCAGACCAAGGAAAAAAACTCATGAGCAGACTCATAAGATAGTGTCGGAGTGATAAACATGTAAATATGTTCATTATTAGAGATAAATAAGTAGATAGTTCTCATGTTGCATGCACACAGAAGTAAAACAATCGCTTGGCCCTATTTTCTCTCCCTTCGTATCACTGCCTGCTGCCGCCTGCCGACAGCAGCGCCTGTTACGGTGTTTGCTGCTCGGTCTGCGCTTCGGTCTACACAACAGGCAGTGATATGAAGGGAGAGAAAATAGGGCCAAGAGATTGTGAGGTCTGACTTTTTCCTGGAGAATGAGTTTGTGATGCAAATGTATTACTCTTTGGAACGCATATTGTTTTGAGAAGCAAAACGCTTTATTCTTTAAACTCCAGCCAACTAGCCGGACTACCTTCATCAACACCAAAACGAGGCTGGAACTCTGCTCACAGGACGCAGCAGGGGGTAAGAAGATGTTCAGAAATGATGTTGCTGATAGAATAGAAAAATACTTTATTCATCCCCCAATGGGCGAAATTCAAATTTGTCAAGTAGCTCAAAAAAATTATAAATATTTATAATGATTGTATATTAACAACAACAACAATAATAATACCAATTCTAGTAAAAATACTACTACTAACTAATAATCATAATTATAAATGACTAAATAAACAAATTAAAATTAAAAAAAAAAAAAAAATCAATTTGAGAAGAACTCAGCAGTCACTGTTAAAAATAATATTATATATCCCATATTATAATAATAATAATAACAATATGGGATGTCATACAGCTTCATGTCAAAAGAGGCAAACTATCCCTTTAACTGTTAAGCTGCAAGCTGTTGCACCACTTTCTGAGGACTGCATTTAAAAAAAACAAAAAAAACAAGCTAATTAAGCTGATAACAAGTTGTTTTTAACCTCCACAAAGCCGAATATAAATGTAAGATCAGCCCAGAGCCCTGAAACAAAAGCTTTGGTTTAAGCAGTAAATCGAGTCATTTAACAGCAGCCGGTCAGACTTTAACAACCTCTCCTGAGAAATCAGCCCGAGTGCGTCTCCTCTCGAAGCTTTTTCTGCAGGTGGGCAACGCTCACACGGTTTATTTCACCTGTGGCATAAAACCACAAAGTCGGTGACGCACGCCGAGAGCAAACAGCGCTATTACTCACATCGTAAAATATCCACAATCAGCTCCACGTCAGTGCTGAGCTTCTTGACGTGGTCCAGGTTGGCCACCGTCACAATTGGCACGTACTGGTCGCTGTCCATCTGGGAGATGAGGTACATGTCACTGGCCAGGTTCTCCCTGACGGAGAGGAAGCAGATCGGGTTAGTTGGGCCTCAGGGGAGGAGCTCAGACAGCCTTTTAACTGGGAAAACAGTCTTTATTTACTCAGATAACACTCCTGATTATCACATCAATGGAACAAAGACAAAACCCCACTCAAGGATGGATGATAAAATGTTCATAAATCATAATAACAGTTTAGAAAGGCTCCAAAGCAAAGGCAGTACAGATGATAGTTAAAGTTATCGCCAGTGTGTGGCGGAGCGACTTAAGGTGAGATACGGCAGGCAAAAACAGTTATTTTTTATTTATTTTTTTCATGCAGTGGTCAATTTTGAGATTTTGGGCCAGTCTGCTCCTTCAACATGTGTTCTTTAGACCTGCTATAAAGAAAACATTGAAAACATAAATTAAAATGTTTATTTTATTACATTTTGTTTACTCGCGGCAGCACGTTTCGCCCGAATTTACCAAAAAGTTAGCATTCCAACGCGCCATGCCGAGCTTTGTCTATTTACTGAAATCTGTCGTGACCGGTGTCGTTGGAAAGCTCCGAGTCTCCTGCACAATGATATGTCACCCAAATAACGGCACTTCCTTTCTATCAGCAACCAATCGGGAATGTCTAAAGGCGGATTTATTGCTAAAGACAAAATCTCATTGGCTGCTGCTCGTTTCTGCTAACGTGATTGGCTCAGACGCATCACGCGGTGGACTCTGACGCTCCGAAAATGCCCCAAAACACGGCAACTTTCAGAGAAAAGAAAGCAACAATTTGAGCTTTGCAAGATGCAATAAAAGAAACTTTGTTAGATCAGCTGATGAAGCATCAGGAAGCAGCACAGCTGACCGTAAACTGCCGTTAGGAAACCGAGTTAATGACAGAGGCTGGAATACATGTGGCACGTCTCAATGAACTGATACGCCATCTTTTATTGTATTGATTTATTGAGCTTGTATTCTTTATTAATAAGATTATTTTATTCAATATTAGTATTACTAAGGGCCTGAGCATTTATTCTGGTTTTGAGCAATTGTTTCTAATACAAATGTATTGAATTCCCTATTTAAATCTTTAAATGCTGTTTTCTCAAAATCAGTTTTTTGTATTTTTCCAGTATCAATATCTCAGCCTATGGAGCACCTACTAACACCAAACTTTCCAGTTATACACTTAGCAGTATTCTGAAGATATTTACAGAAGGATTTGTTTATAAATCATTCCTGGCCTGATTTATGTGACATTATAATAAAAAAATATGGCGAAAATCAATGTTTTTTTAGGCTATGGACAGTAGATTTTGATTTCCTAGGAAATGAAAGCAGATATCCTGAAATCCCTCTGTAATTTGCCTAATGATAATGCCTAATTTGCATAATTAAACAAACAAATTTCTAAAACTTGTAAAACATTTTTTTTCATACTTGTATAAGTAATCAACAGAGGAAGTTTCATGGTGATTTCTATTATTTTGAAATATTACCCTATTCACCTGTAGCGGTTCAGATAACTTGATTTATTTCATAATTCTCTCTTTTTTATTAAAGGGAAACCTGCTGCTTACTCACACCAGCTGTGGCTTTGGGCTTCTGCACCAAAGACACCTTATTGTGTCTGAGAAAGCACCAAGATGCGAGTTATTTGATGGTTTCCAAGGCATTACAGCAGAAGGTTTCCCCTCTAAACAGGCGTCCAACATCTTCTGTGTGAGTTTTACTCTATCTATAACTATCAGAAACTGATGTTTTAACTTTGAACAGCACCAACGGTTCAGCTCACATCACCTGCCTGCACCCAGAGCCGACAGAACAATTTACACATCAAGCTCCACGTTACTCTGAGCGGGCAGGAGGACCAAAAACAGACATTTTTCATCTGAAGAGCGTCAAACCACTGCTGTCATTACAGGAAAAAAAGAGCGTCAATCAGTGTCTAAATGGATATTAAACACTCTGCTTCCCAACATGTGTCCTTCTATACAACTTCTCTGAAGTTACTCTGAAAGGTTCGGCACATAAATGCACAAAAGAGAACACGCTGAGGAAAGGAAAAGCAAACAAAATACAAGCATTTCAGTTTCAACACCTGCCATTTGATCTCTTATAATTCAATATTTTGACCAATTCTGAATGAAAGCATCAATCACCGGATAATTATTTTCTTCCTTGTTCAGCATCTAATTGAGATTGATCAGCTTTGTGTTGGTGAATGCAAACGCCGCCCTCGGGGACATAAGTGCACCTCTTGAAGCTCTCAGCTCCTTCAATGTTGCACACTTAACTGTTTTATTTATACAACTGCAAGCCAAGTGGTTTCCTGAAGGGAAAGCAAAGTGCTACAGGTATGCATCCGCTCACATGGCAGCCCTGCGGTGCCCCGAGGGGTTCAGTGGCCTGCATGTCGATCCGTGTAGTTTTAGAGAAGCCGATGGTCTTCTTTAGTGGGTAAATGGGTCATTTTTTGTCTTTTTTAGTCAGTAGAATGGTCATTTTTGTCTTTTTTAGTCAGTAAAATGGTCATTTTTGTCTTTTTTAGAGGGTAAATACATAATTTTTTGTCTTTTTTAGTGGGTAAATAGGTAATTTTTTGTCTTTTTTGGTGGGTAAATGTAGCCTGGCTGACGCGTCCACATCTGGATGAGATGGCGGTCTGGGAACTAGGTTTGCATTTTCTCGTATTTGAGGCGTGGTTTACGAATGCCTAGATCCGTTTATTGGGCGTTACGAATGCCTATCAAATGGCGTCTGGTTCTTCTCATGCTGCTTTGCGCGCGATTCATAGCCAATTGTATCACTTATACCAGATGACGTATGTAGAGCGACAGAAATTCGACGAGGAAGAAGGCAATGAAATCTTTCAACGCCAAACGTTGCTCTTTTTTAAAAGTAAACTTGCGCTCTAAGCTACTTAAAACACTTTCTAAGGCTGCATCGAACGGTAACGTTGTGTCCGCTGCCATGTTGGATTAACACTCTACAAGCTTCGGTGTCGCGCATAGACGTCGTCATCGCCTTGCTGTTCTATGATTGGTTCCCTAACTCAGGCAAAAATAAGGGCGGTGGTTTCCAGGCTGACTTTGCAGTGTGAATGAAATCGCACGCAAAGCAGCATGGGAATTCCCAGGCTAGGGTAAATGGGTAATTTTTTGTCTTTTTTGGAGGGTAAATGGGTAATTTTTTGTCTTTTTTTGGAGGGTAAATGGGTAATTTTTTGTCTTTTTTGGAGGGTAAATGGGTAATTTTTTGTCTTTTTTGGAGGGTAAATGGGTAATTTTTTGTCTTTTTTGGAGGGTAAATGGGTAATTTTTTGTTTTTTTTGGTGGATAAATGGGTCATTTTTTGTCTTTTTTGGAGGGTAAATGGGCAATTTTTTGTCTTTTTTGGTGGGTAAATAGGTCATTTTTTGTCTTTTTTGGAGGGTAAATGAGTAATTTTTTGTCTTTTTTGGGGGGTAAATAGGTCATTTTTTGTCTTTTTTGGAGGGTAAATGAGTAATTTTTTGTCTTTTTTGGGGGGTAAATGGGTCATTTTTTGGCTCAATTTCAACAGCAGCAGCTAAACCACCTCAGAGGCGTTCAAAAATATGAAATAGGGCTTTCATTCAGGCCACGCCCACAGAGTCATGTGCTCAGCCAGTAAATGACTTCACGGCACAACTTGACACAGAAATGATTGATCTCATCCTGGAGCTCATAATTTACCTCATTAATTACTGATTTATCTTTAGAGAATATTAAAATAAACATCACTACTACCAATACTTCTGAAGATATTCAAACACGCCTCCAAATAAAAGGCAAAAGGGCCAAACTAAGGGATCATTTGGCCCTTTTTATCAGTAATAAAATGATGAAAACAGTCAATCCTTTCATCAACGTATCAGTTCAGCTCTGCTACCTTTAATCAGATCTCTCTAAAGCTCAGGCTGAAATACAGTCTTTAAATTCTACTTCAAGTTCTTGTTACCGATACTGGAAGTTCTGGTCTCTGACCATCTTAAAGCTGGTAAAGTTTATCAGAGCTTTGCAGTCTTAATTTTAGGGTTTAACATAAGAATCACCCGGTCCTACAGCCTCGAATGAACAAAAATGTCTGAAAAAGTGTGTGAAATGGACACCAAACTCAAGCCCAGATCATCAGCCCGCCACCACCGTGCTTTACAGCTGGTGTGAGGTGTTTGTGCTGATATGCTGTGTTTGGTTTGCTGATCTGTTTTACTCGCAGTGATTCAAAGTAAGAGCTGTTCTCTATGCTGCTGAGCGACGGGTTTGGGATTTTTGAGGTTTAACGGTCCAAATTTAATCTTAACGGTGAGTCACATTGTGTGCAGAAAGCTTTCATTCATCTAGCTTTTTGTGGAGGGAACATTATCTATATTAACGGTACAAATGGGTGATAATTACACATGATGGCTGATCACAACACAACTGAGTCATCACCATTCTGCCTGATAGATTTCATGCAAAAATAAAACCTGTTTTTTTCCCTGTGTGAGCTCACTAATGTGGTATGAAAGCATCGGGGTCAGCTTACCGGGACAGACAGAACTCCAGGGTCTTCTTCAGGTGCTCCCTCAAGCCTTCCCGGGGGTTCTCAGGCTGGGAGTCGCTGCCTGTGGACGGACGAGGGGGAAAAGACTTGGATCAAACCAAAAGAAACTTCCTTTACACCAAATCCTGGGATTACAGGCATGAATGAAATGGGACATGGGTGGAATGGATTAAAAAAAAAAATGTTGAAAATGAAGGCAAAGCACACAAAATGCAAAGAAAAGTAAAAACCAGTCTCGTGATTTCACAAAAATTGGCCTTCTGTTGTAAACTAAGTGGAAACTTATCTAAGAACTCAGAATTAAAACCTCGGCTTTCATGCTTGTTATAAATATTTAGACACATCAACTGGCCAAAAGAAAGAAAGAAGAAGCTTTGGCCTTTTCTATGGATGCATCTCTTTCTCATTTTGAGCTGATGAGCCTGACATCGTTATCCTGGAATATAAAATACATAAACTTTGTCACCGACTGTGAACCCATCAGCATGTTTAGGACATTTAATGTCTCCAAACCTTCCCAGAGCGTGTGGAAATGCTCTTTTTTTCCACTATTAAACATTGTTTTGACCCAATTCTCCTTGATTTGAGAACGTTTAAAGTGATCTCTGATCTTTGTTTTTATCTGAAAGACGACGGTTCGCCACTATCCTTCCAGATTCTAACAAAGCTTCGGGCACAGTTTTACTTCTTAGTTGTTTTGTTTGCTTCATGCCGACAAACAATTTGCCCCATTACGTCTTTTTTTCCATCACCACGAGATGACTCACCCGTTTGTTTAAAGAAGCAGATCGAGTTAAATAACTTAAACATGTTCATACGACAGCATTTCTTACCAATTAGCTTGGGCGACTTTATCCATTTATTCATCTTTTTATGTCTTTGACCAGCCAATGCATGTATATATACAAACTTTATGCTAATTCTCATCGACTGGAGGTTCAAATATGAAGATTTATCAGCCAAACGTCTGTTAAATTCGTGGCGTAGACACAACATGAGACGAGTACACTGTGCAATAACAGTTCTGTGCAGACTACAACTCCTTTTCTGTTGATAATCCTTCCAAATAGAGAACATTTAGAGATAAATGTCTGCTGACAGATGCTGTCTGGAACAGGCCACTGAACTCCTAATGCTGCAATAAATAAAACATAAGACAACAAATGGCTCTTAAACGGCCGCTCTGAGTCCCAAAAACAAAGACTGGAGAATGAGTTCTGCTTCTAATATGATGCGTTATCGCTTGGAAGTGAAATTAAGATGCAATATTAATGACTAAATCACTAAACAGGAGATCCACCCCTCAGCGGGTGCGAGTGGAAAACCTGCCTGAGCACAACAGGTCGTCTCAGCTCAGAGAAACATTCACTGAACTGCTCGGTTTGTCTTAAACTCCCACATTAAATAACGTGTGTTTTTTATTCCTGCTGGATCACAGACAAAAACAACACTGGAAAAAATCTAAATCTTACCAAGTATATTTGTCTCATTGAGTATCTCATTACACTTGATATAAGACACAACTGCCTAACAAGTACCATTTCAGCCAGATATAGGGACTTGTTTTAATACAATACATCTGGAATATCTTGTTAAATGAAAAAGTCTTGAAAACAAATTGTTTTGAGTCACATATCATATGAAACAAGCTTTTTTTTTTACATTTGAAGAGGTTTTTAAGCTAATTTCAAGATCACTTTTATCTCAAAAGTCCTAAATATTACATTTTATTTCAAGAAATCTTGACAAGTCGATTTTCACTAGTTCCATTGGCAGATGTTTTTGCTTATTTCAAGCAAAAACATCTTTTATTTGTTGTTTTTTTGCTTATTTTTTCCAGTGAATCCTGATGACCTTATTTCTGCAGCCGAAGGAGGCTTTAACCTCCTTTACACTGTGTTTGTGAGGCCGAACAGACCGATCTGCGCCCAACCAACCAGCCCACCTGTGCACCCCGGTTGCCCGGGCTCGGGGTATTCTGCGTAGGCCGGCTCGGAGCACTCCAGGGTGACGGAGGCAACGGGGGCCGGCTCGGCCAGCCTTACTGGTACTGGTGCTGGTGGAGGCTCATCTGGGTCAGTTAGCAGAGGCTCCTTGTAAGCTTTGTCCTCACTGGCTTCAAAGCCTGTTGTATGATGACAGTCAGGGATTTAAGCAGCCATTTTAAACTTTGTGGCGACCATGGCTGTGTTCGAAACCGCATACTTCCATACTGCATACTGCAGACTCGATCAGGCAGTATGCAGAGCGTTTACCCACAATGCATTTCGCTCCTGCCCGAGCCGAAATCAGCCGGCCTGAAGCTGATTTCCCTTAAGCTCTAAACTCTGTAAACTTTAGCAACATTTGAAACATTTTCAGGTGAGAAAGTAGTCGTTTAGATCCCCAACGTGTTGAAAACCTGACAAAATACCGGCTGTTTACAATTTTGGTCCCACGAATGCGGCGCTACTAAAGCTAGCCGCAGTGAGCTAACGCACTTCCTGTTATTTTCACAAAATAAAATACCCGTTGCCTTTTATCATAGGGAAAGCCATTACCATACAATTGGTGCTTTTGTTTTGAAAACAGGAAGTGAACCTACCCTCGTTGTAGCTAGCTTGAAACTGCCGTTTTGACAGGAAATGACGATCGGCGAAGTCACGTTACGTTGCATCTTGGGTAGTTTGAGTATGAGTAGTAACCTCATGATGCATGCCCAACATTTCAGAGAATCTAGTATGCATCCGGGAACTTCTCGCTTACTCAAACTGGCATTCTAACTCAGAAAGTTAGTAGGAGTAGTAGGAGAAGTAGGAGAAGTATGCGGTTTCAAACACAGACCATCACATCTGAACTTTAGTTTCCAAGCTAGCAGAGATTTAGGAAGGAGAGCATTATAAAGAGGCGAGAACAATTCACCGTCTCCACATTTATACAACACTTTTTTACCCATGAAAGAGGAAAAAACAGGCATTCAAATAAAGGGAGCATGATAATAAATGAGGGCAGCACAACCACTCAAATTACAAACTCAAAAGAACAGGCTGTGATTTAATGCTTTAACACGTTTTTCATTTGAATTTAAGCCTCCGTCAAACACCTCCCATTACAAGCCTACAGAGAACAAAGGAATTCAAATGTTCGGGTGTATCAGACCTCTGGCTGCAGCTCCAAAATGCACAACATTCACTTAACAAAACAAAATGCAGAAAACTCCTCATATATCCAGGAAAAAGTTATCTCAATGCCCCGGAAAGGTATCACTTTCAAAAGAACAACATGAAAAAAAACACGATAAAAAGCTGAAACTGCAAAGTTGGCTTGAATTTAACTGATATATTAAAAAGAAAAATACTTATTTTACCACCTCGGTTTGAAAAGAATGCTGCTGAAAGAGTTTTATTAATTTAAATAAGCTGCATATCGTCTAAATTATGAAGGGAATTCAATCTTTAACTCTTTTAAAGTGCTGACAACTCAACACAGGCACCACAGACGGATCTTAAGTTAAGGTTTAAGGAGTAACTACCTGTTTTTTCTCTCCACCATTTAAACGACCCGACTCAGGAGGAGAAGCAGGCCAGGGTGTCAATCAGAGTCAAATTGAGGCTAATCAATCATCTCCGCTCCAACACCACGTCCTTGATGCCTCAGCAGCGGCTATGCTTGGCCGGGGACATCGAATTAAAACATTACAATAATTTGTGCTGCGGCTGGAATATTCATGCCTCACGTCAAGCTGAATGTGATTCATCAAAAGCAGCGGCTTGCTGACCAAAACACGAGTCCTTTCCACACGTAAATACCTTTAAACCGTCATGAATGGATGGGTGGAATGGCGTAAAAACTGTATGCGTGTCGGGGTTTCAGCTCATTTTAATGGCTCAACTCCGAGTGCTTCAACCAACCTTTTATTCGCATTAAAATAAAGTTATTTTAACCCAAAGTAGACACGCATTTAAACAGTTTCTTCTTTTAATAATGGATGGAACCAAAGAGCTTTTAACTGTACTTCTGTGAGGATTTTTAATGAATCACCAAAGATGAGGAGGGATATAACTGCTTATCAAAGGGTCAGTTAAGTGTCCGGTTTACTTAGAGAATCTAATTTATTCCGAGTTTAGAGGTGATCTGACCTTCTGTTCCAGGGTCGGCCGGACTATCGCAGCCTTCCTTCCATGGCTGCAGGGCAGCAGTTGTGGTGTCGGCAGTCCCGCTGGGGTCCAGGCTAAACATGTGGTTGGCCCATGCTTTCGCATTGGGGTTGAGGTCTGAAACCTTGGCGGATTCCTGTGAACACATAAAGTTACCCGTTAACCAACTCCATGTACTCGAGCCTTGGAAGCATTTCCAATGAATCAGGTCGTAACAGTGATGTACAGACTGTCTCTTTAGTGCCTGGAAATGGGAAAGAGGTGCAAATATAGAGATTAAAAACACTGAATGTACAGTTCAAACAAGCTTGAAGGTAAATATATATTTGTATGAGGACCTATGCATGAAATCTGCACGATATCTTTGAACTTATCTGGACTGTTGCTTGTTTTTAAATTCATTTAAATGATTTTATTGGTTTCTCTTTATATTCTTTCGTGTATTTTTAATGCTTCTTCCACTCCCTGCTGCAATGCTTTTATTTTATGTAAAGCACTTTGAATTGTTTTGTACATGAAATGTGCTATACAAATAAATTTGATTTGATTTTGATCTTCTACACAGTGTCTTTGTGACAGGCTGCTAGTCACAAAGCGCCTAAAGATACCATTTAAAATGGTCTCTTTGCCAGATTGTCTAGTTATCGCTTGAATTAGGCGTCTTTCGGTCTGCCTGAATGGTTAATAAGTCGGTGTAAAGTGGCTCGAACATAAAAAAAAGACACATTCCTCTGTAAATAGACGGTTACAAGGACTTAAAAAGACCTTCAGACAGTCTGGAGATCCACTGCTCAAGATCCAATTTAAAAGATTACAAGAAAACCCGGCTGCTTGGGAGGAAGATGCAACGAAATCGGGACTTTTAAGAGTATTTACTTGTTAAAGTGTGTCAAACGCTGACAAACTTGCACGCCTACATTTAAAGGGAAAGCTGTATGACATCCCATATCAGCAACATCATTTATGAACATCTTCTTACCCCCTGCTGCGTCCTGTGAGCAGAGTTCCAGCCTCGTTTTGGTGTTGATGAAGGTAGTCCGGCTAGTTGGCTGGGGTTTAAAAAATAAAGCGTTTTGCTTCTCAAAACAATATGTGTTCAACAGAGTAATACATTTGCATCACAAAATGGTTCTCCAGGAAAAAGTCAGTCCTCACAATCGCTTGGCCCTATTTTCTCTCCCTTCGTATCACTGCCTGCCTGTCATACAGCTTCATGTCAAAAGAAGCTGTTACTGTTATTTTATTGCTAATTTTATCTCAAATGTTATCTTCATCTGTGATGAAGTCATTCTTATTGCTTTTATTGATGACTCTCTTGTGATGCAGTTGCTGTTGTGAAGCACTTCAATCAGCTGAGGCTGTTTTAATGTGCTATATAAATAAATTTTGAATTGAATTTGAACTATCCCTTTAAATGTAGGCGTGCAAGTTTGTCAGCGTTGCACTAAATGTACCTTTGAGCCTATTTTCGACACATTTTAACGAGTAAAACTCTTAAAAGTCCCGATTTCTTTGCATCTTCCTCCCAAACAGCCGGGTATTCTTGTAATCTTTTAAAGTGGATCTTGAGCAGTGGATGGACTTTTTCCCGGAGAACGATTTTGTGATACAAATATATTACTCCTTTGAACGCATATTGTTTTGAGAAGCAAAACGCTTTATTTTTTAAACCCCAGCCAACTAGCCGGACTACCTTCATCAACACCAAAACGAGGCTGGAACTCTGCTCACAGGACGCAGCAGGGGGTAAGAAGATGTTCATAAATGATGTTGCTGATATGGGATGTTATACAGCTTCATGTCAAAAGAGGCGAACTGTACCTTTAAGCGCACAGAGACCTGAGAAGTTCTTTTGTTCCGAGTCTCGGTTCGGTTCAGTGTTTACTTTCACCTCTCTCCCCATCATCATCATGAATGCAACGATAAACAAATCAATCTTGGGGAAGATGAGCACAGGTAGCAACAAAAGCCTTTATCAACCTCTTTAAGGAGCCATTTGTTCCAAAGAGCGTTGCTAAGAAAGCCAGCGCTGCTTAATCCTCCCAAACAAAGAGCGAAGCCAAAGTGAGCGCTCAGCAGACATCTGCAGCCAGGCCCAGCTCTCAGGTCTTTACAGAATAGATTTTAAAGTTCTGCTGCTCGTCTACAAATCACAGAATGGTTTAGGTCCAGAATACATGAATAGAAATAGAAATAGAAAATTACTTTATTCATCCCCCAATGGGGGAAATTCAAATTAGTCAAGTAGCTCAATTTTTTTTTTTAAATATTTACAATGATTGTATACTAACAACAACAATAATAATACAAATTCTAGTAAAAATACTATTATTACTAACTAGTAATGATAATAAATGACTAAATAAACAAATAAATAAAAAAATAAATAAATAAAAATAAAAAAATCAATCAATTTGAGAAGAACTCAGCAGTCACTGTTAAAAAAATATATAAATAATAAAAAAAACCAGTAGAATGACCTGCTGGCAGAGTATAAACCCAGCAGAGCTCTGAGATCTGCTGACTCAGGTCAGATAGTGGAGCCCAGAGTTCAAACTGGACCCGGTGAAGCAGCTTTTAGCTGTTATGCTGCACACAACTGGAACAAACTACCAGCAGAACTGAAATCAGCCCCAACTGTGAGCACTTTTACATCCAGGTTAAAAACATTTCTCTTTCCGTGTGCTTATGGTTGAGTTTTTATTTTTCCCTTCTTCTTTGATTGCTTTTAACTGTGTTTTTTAATTTTTATTCTCTTTAAATTGCTTGTTTTTATGCTGCTTTATGCTGTTCTTTTAAATGCCTTGTCTTTATGTAAAGCACATTGAGTTGCCTGTGGTTTGAAATGCTCTAACACAGAGATCCTCATTGTGCGGCTCCTCAAGCTCTAATTGGCGGCTCGCACTCGCATAGTAGCTTATAACAATATGCTAACAATAACAATACATTTTTTCAAATAACATACAGCAAATACTGCACTGTATTAAGTATTTTTATTAAGTTTGCATTTTTGTAGTATTAAGTATTTTTATTAAGTATTAATTAAGGCTTAATGGTGTTTCTTAAAGGGGGAACTGTTAAACCTGGCAACGCAGCCCGCTTAAACCATAGAGCACGCTAGCTCCTTTAGCCAGCGCGAGATGCAGGCACAATGGATCTGTTTTTAATTAAAAAAGGGCAAAAACCAGCACAGAAACCAGCACAGAAACCAGCACAGAAACCAGCACAGAAACCAGCACAGAAACCATGCTCATCCTGAATGTCTCACTATGATTACAACAACAAACTACAAATACAACATGAAGAAAGTCGAGCACATGCACGCCAGCTTCAGCTCATCCCAGTATTAAGGTAAATGTGGTCTGAATTGAACATGTATTGGCTGTGTTGGTTCTTTTTTATGTGTAGAAATGCATATTTGCAAAAGGGGACTTTAGTATGTTGTGGTAAAAGTGGCTCTAACCTTGATTTTGCTGCCAATGTGGCTCTGGTGAAATAAATAGCGAGCATCACTGCTCTATATAAATAAAGATGCCTTGAACAGAGACATTCAACTAATTATTCCTCCTAATAAACAGAAATCTAAGCATCGGTCCGTCTTGTTGTGGAGGCGCCTCGTGAGACTCGTCAGAACCAACCTCCTCTGACAGCTTCGCTCGGGGGGGGGGGGGGGGGGGGGGGGGGGGGTGCTCGCCGACCGGCTCAGACGGGCCCGTGGACATACTCACAGCATCAAAGCAGCGGTGCAGCATGCGAGTCTCACAGGCCAACAGGCTGCAGCCCAGCGCCGTGGTCAGAGCCAGCGTTTCACTCAGCTCCTGAGGGACGGCGGCCCAGGCGCCTCCCGCCGGTGGCGGCAGAAGGCTCCACCGCATCCAGTCCATCACCAGCACGCAGGACGACACGCCCGGGGGTCCCTTCAGGCCTTAAAGTGCGACCCGGGCTCCTCCTCCGAGTCATTCTGGTCAGATCACAGCCCACGCCGCGCTGCGTCTGGCCCAGCGAATGTGATGACAGCAGTGAGGCTCCTCGGCCCCGGTGGGTTAGGCTGACGTGGCAGAAGCCGATTGGCTGCTCAGCATCCGCGTCCTGCCTCTGTTTTGTCACCGCTGCACTGAGTCATTCGCCGCGCTCGCCTGAGCTCGAGCCGAACACACCGAGCCGTCCACTTTAATTAAGCCAGCCCTCCGGAGCTTCGGGTTTCTCATGGATTACTCCTGCTAACAAGCAGAGCTGCCGAGGGAAAAACCGAAAAAGGGCTCGGAAAAAACCCGCTCTGTGTTCAAAGGTTGAATAAATAAAGCTGAATAAAAGAAAGAGTTAACATTCTTCTCTCCTGGAAGAAAGCCACTCCTCCCACCTTTCCAAAGAAATGGATGAAAGATATAATGCACGTTCTTACACTTGAGAAAATCAGATACACCCTTAAAGGCTCCTTGCAAAAATTTGAGAGGATTTGGACCCCCTTTCTAGAATATTACAAAAGCTTACAAACTCCGTTAAATGAGGATTAATAGAATAGAATAATACTTTATTTATCCCCCAACGGGGGAAATTCAAATTCGTCAAGTAGCTCAACATTTTTTTTAAATATTTACAATTATTGTATTAACAGCAATAAAAATACTACTACTAACTAAATAATAATAAATGACTAAATGGCAAAATAAACAAATAAATAAGACACCAATACAGAAGTGAGAACGGAACCCCCCCCCACCCTTTCCTTCTTCAAACTATTATTTACTTTATTTATTTACTTATTAATTTATTTATTCTATTTTTTAATTAATCTTACTTTATTCTATTTTACCCTTATTATCATTATTATTACTACTATTGATATTACACATTTATTTATTTTATTTACCCTTTTTAAATATATACTGTATATGTATATTTCTTAAGATATCTGAATTTTTCTTATCTATTACTTATTTTATTTCATTATTGTTATTGCCGTCTGTGTCTCTGTTCGATAATTCATTGTGAAAAATCAATAAAAATTGTTGAAACTAAAGAAGGAGTTAAAGAAAGAGGAAAAAGGAACATTTTTCTGACTGGATGCAAGATTTCCCCGGGTCCCGTTTCACAGATAGTGCACGAGCAGATATCCTTCAGGAGATCTGGTCAGACAGACACGCAGCAGCAGCGGATGCTAATAACCAAAGACTCCCACTCCGGCTGCCATAGAAACCGCTGCTGACATCACCGGATGTGCACGTTTCCGGGCGCAGCTTGACCTTTACAAACATTTTAAAACACTCCGTCTTCACACGGGCCGGAAAGGTTAGCGGCCGCCCTGATTGAGAGTGCGTTTTCGGGGAGGAAACGAGGATGCGATTCATCACGAGTTATGGCCGGCGTCATGGCAGCGCCGGGTTTACGGCTCTGCCGTCTGTCTGCAGACCCGAGGCTCATCGTCAGCTCAAACGTGAGCCAGCTGAGTCCTGAAATGCACCACAGCGCCGGGAAAATACTGTTTTTAGCAACATTTTCCACACGATTACACCAAGAAGTGCTTCAATGTTTCCAGTTCGACACCAAGAAGTCAGAAACAGTATTTCACCGCAAAACTATATAAAGGAAGAGGCCTGGACTCAACTCGAGCTTCTCCAGTCACAGTTCTGTGCTGCTGCCACAGAGGGAGTTAAAGGGACAGTTCGCCTCTTTGGACATGAAGCTGTGTAACATCCCATATCAGCAACATCATTTCTGAACATCTTCTTACCCCCTGCTGCGTCCTGTGAGCAGAGTTCCAGCCTCGTTTTGGTGTTGATGAAGGTAGTCCGGCTAGTTGGCTGGGGTTTAAAAAATAAAGCGTTTTGCTTCTCTAAACAATATGCGTTCAACAGAGTAATACATTTGCATCACAAAATGGTTCTCCAGGAAAAAGTCAGACCTCACAATCTCTTGGCCCTATTTTCTCTCCCTTCGTATCACTGCCTGCTGCCGCCTGCCGACAGACGCGCCTGTTACGGTGTTTGGAAGGAAAAGGAAAGCAAAGGAAAGAAAAAAAAAGGAAACGAAAGCAAAGAAAAGAGAAGGACAGGAAACAAAAGAAAGAAGGAAACAAAATAAAAGGAAAGAAAGGAAAGAAAAGGAAAGGAAAGACGCCTGCCGACAGCCGCGCCTGTTACGGTGTTTGCTGCTCGGTCTGCACAGCAGGCAGTGATACGAAGGGAGAGAAAATAGGGCCAAGAGATTGTGAGCTCTGACTCTGGGGGTGTCTTTCTTTTGTTCCTCAGGAAGTCTTTTCTGTGCAAAAAGCAGGTCTCATTCCGTCTCTACTTGGTAAAACCAACAATAATAAAAGTTATAATAACGAGTGCCTGCAACCGGCTTTGCAGGTTCTGTCCACATGGTGGCCCCTCTCCTCTCTGTGCTCATATAAACTGAGGCTGTGTTCCAAACCGCATACTTCTCCTACTACTCATACTAACTTTAACTTTTTTTAAGTTCCCGGATGCATACTAGATTCTCCGAAATGTTGGGTATGCATCATGAGGTTACTACTCATACTCAAACTACCCAAGATGCAACGTAACGTGACGTCGCCGATCGTCATTTCCTGTCAAAACGGCAGTTTCAAGCTAGCTACAACGAGGGTAGGTTCACTTCCTGTTTTCAAAACAAAAGCACCAATTGTATCGTAATGGCTTTCCCTATGATAAAAGGCAACGGGTATTTTATTTTGTGAAAATAACCGGAAGTGCGTTGCTCACTGCGGCTAGCTTTAGTAGCGCCGAATTCGTGGGAACAAAATTGTAAACAGCCGGTATTTTGTCAGGTTTTCAACACGTTGGGGATCTAAACGACTACTTTCTCTCCTGAAAATGTTTCAAATGTTGCTAAAGTTTACAGAGTTTAGACCTTAAGCAAAATCAGCTTCAGGCCGGCTGATTTCGGCTCGGGCAGGAGCGAAATGCATTGTGGGTAAACGCTCTGCATACTGTCTGATCGATGAGTATGCAGTATGTAGTATGCGGTATGCAAGTATGCAGTATGCAAGTATGCAGTATGCAGTATGCGGTATGCGGTATGTAGTATGCGGTATGCGGTATGTAGTATGCGGTATGTAGTATGCAGTATGCGGTATGTAGTATGCAGTATGTAGTATGTAGTATGCAGTATGTAGTATGCAGTATGTAGTATGCAGTATGCAGTATGTAGTATGCAGTATGTAGTATGCAGTATGCAGTATGCAGTGTGCAGTATGCAGTATGCAGTGTGCAGTATGCAGTATGTAGTATGCAGTATGCAGTATGCAGTATGTAGTATGCAGTGTGCAGTATGTAGTATGTAGTATGCAGTGTGCAGTATGCAGTATGTAGTATGCAGTGTGCAGTATGCAGTATGTAGTATGCAGTATGCAGTATGTAGTATGCAGTATGTAGTATGCAGTGTGCAGTATGCAGTATGTAGTATGCAGTGTGCAGTATGCAGTGTGCAGTATGCAGTATGTAGTATGCAGTATGTAGTATGCAGTATGTAGTATGCAGTGTGCAGTATGCAGTATGCAGTATGTAGTATGCAGTATGTAGTATGCAGTGTGCAGTATGCAGTATGTAGTATGCAGTATGCAGTATGCAGTATGCAGTATGTAGTATGCAGTATGTAGTATGCAGTATGTAGTATGCAGTGTGCAGTATGCAGTATGTAGTATGCAGTATGCAGTATGCAGTATGCAGTATGTAGTATGCAGTATGTAGTATGCAGTATGTAGTATGCAGTGTGCAGTATGCAGTATGTAGTATGCAGTGTGCAGTGTGCAGTGTGCAGTATGCAGTATGCAGTATGTAGTATGCAGTATGCAGTATGTAGTATGCAGTATGCAGTGTGCAGTATGCAGTGTGCAGTATGCAGTGTGCAGTATGCAGTGTGCAGTATGCAGTATGTAGTATGATGTATGCAGTATGCAGTGTGCAGTATGCAGTATGCAGTATGCAGTATGTAGTATGCAGTATGCAGTGTGCAGTATGCAGTATGCAGTATGTAGTATGCAGTATGCAGTGTGCAGTATGCAGTATGCAGTATGTAGTATGTAGTATGTAGTATGCAGTATGCAGTGTGCAGTATGCAGTATGTAGTATGCAGTATGCAGTGTGCAGTATGCAGTATGCAGTATGTAGTATGCAGTTTCGAACACAGCCAGTGAACAGCTGAACTCTTGGTCACATGGTGCGACAGATGTGACATTGTTCCTGAAAAGCAGCCCGTTAAGGCTTTAAATCACCTCGTGGCGATGCCACGGCGTCGTAGCGGCTGAAAAACGGATAAATAAATGAATGTTCAGGGGTACGAGGATGTCTCTGAAAGAAAGCTGGAAGCGACAGGATGAGGTTTCCTCACACAGTTCACAGCTTCCTCACACAGGAGCCGACAGGAACTGCCACCTTTCAGGGGGCGGGGCCAGAGTTTCCGCCGCGGGGTGTAAATCACCAAGTCAACGAGACTTCTTTTAGCGCCACAAATGCTGAATGTGTGCGATCTGCGAGTGTCAGAATTTGCCGGCCTCAGCCGGCATCGATCGAGGAATCGATCAGCTCCGAGGCACTCGATTCCAAAGCTTTGTAGAGTTTGGAAGGACGTGAGCAGAAAGTGTATCTTTGGGTCAGGAATGCAGTCCAATGTGTGGTCCCTGCAAGCCCGTCTCCGTCAGATTAAAAAGTTCTTCACGTTTTCAGGCAAACGAACGGCCTGTAACCATGGCAGCAGGCACAGGTAACACAGAGGCTGCACCACCACACATTCTCTGCAGGTGATAAGACGAGAGAAATCTGGTGTTCTGCTTCCTGATCGCTTTCCCCCAGTTGGAGAATCAATTAAAGGGATAGTTCGCCTCTTTTGACATGAAGCTGTATGACATCCCATATTAAAAAATAAATCGTTTCGCTTCTCAAAACAATATTACTCTGTTGAACGCATATTGTTTTGAGAAGCAAAACGCTTTATTTTTTAAACCCCAGCCAACTAGCCGGACTACCTTCATCAACACCAAAACGAGGCTGGAACTCTGCTCACAGGACGCAGCAGGGGGTAAGAAGATGTTCAGAAATGATGTTGCTGATATGGGATGTCATACAGCTTCATGTCAAAAGAGGCGAACTATCCCTTTAACCAATCAATGCTGTGGGAATAGGTTCATATTTTACAGACGTGCATGGACAAAGTGATGCTAAAATGGCCACCGAATTGGCAACAGACGCGTGAATCTGGTTAAGTCGCCTATTAAATGAACATCGAGCTTCACCAGTTGGAGAAACCATCTTTTAAGCAATTAAAGTGAATTTATCAATAAGCAGAATAAACAACAGGTCGACTCCTTCAAAAGGTAACATTTCCAGAAGATTAGCTTGTGTCCTTTTCTTCCAACCTGCATTATTTATTTATTTATTTATTTTTAAATTTATTTAGTCATTTATTATTATTAGTTAGTAGTAGTATTTTTTATTAGAATCTGTATTATTATTGTTGTTGTTAATACACAATCATTGTAAATATTTAAAAAAAAAAGTATTTTTCTATTCTATAAAATGGGTCATTTTTGGTTTCTGGTGTTTCTCACACATATGTGCGAGGCATATGGCGCATGTCTCCGTGTGCGTGCACGCGTGTGAATTAGGAATGAGGTGGTTTTGGTGGCACCACATGGCACCAGCTCTCACATTTCTTCCCATTTGGGCCTCAACCAGATTTATGACAAAACTCGGGAGTAAAGAACCGAGTTTTACGGCTTTAACCCTGATCCCTGATAGGGGACATTTTTGTCCACTTGGGCTGTACTTTCTCCTCTGATTTCACACTGTAGATAGTGATACTCATCATATTTGGTCCAGTTGTGCATTTTTGACAATTTTTTTGTTAGTTTTTTTTTTTTTCTTTAAATCAGACATGGCAAAAAAATTTAAAATCCCTAAAAATCAATGTTGTTGATGATCATTGACATATCCCAGACCATAATTATCCCCACTAAATAATTCCTCTTTGCATTCTATATATTGAAAATATCGCAGTTTTTGTGTTTATTTTTATTTTTTTTTAAAGAAATTGTCATTTACATCATATAAACCAGAATTTAAAGGGTTAATTTTTTTTTAAATAATTGAAAACTTGGTAGTTATGATCAGAACTGAAGTGGAAGAAAAGATTTATGGAAAAAAAGTGTAAAAAAAAATAATTTATGATGTTTTTAGGTTGTTTTAAAAGGGGACAAAAATGTCCCTTTTCAGAAATTAAGGAGTTTAAAAAGAAAAAAATAATTTATTCATTTATTAAATCAGACAAAGCAAAAAAAAAAAAAAAAAAATCAATGTTGTTGTTGATCATTGACATCCCAGACCATAATTATCCCCACTAAATAATTCCTCTTTGCATTCTATATATTGAAAATATCGCAGTTTTTGTGTTTATTTTTATTTTTTTTTTAAAGAAATTGTCATTTACATCATATAAACCAGAATTTAAAGGGTTAAATTTTTTTAAAATAATTGAAAACTTGGTAGTTATGATCAGAACTGAAGTGGAAGAAAAGATTTATGGAAAAAAAGTGTAAAAAAAAATAATTTATGATGTTTTTAGGTTGTTTTAAAAGGGGACAAAAATGTCCCTTTTCAGAAATTAAGGAGTTTAAAAAGAAAAAAATAATTTATTCATTTATTAAATCAGACAAAGCAAAAAAAAAAAAAAAAAAAATCAATGTTGTTGTTGATCATTGACATATCCCAGACCATAATTATCCCCGCTCAACAATTCCACTTTGCATTCCATATTTTGAAAATATAGCAGTTTTTTTGTTTGTTTGTTTTTTTTACAGAAATTGGCGTTTACATCATATAAACCAGTATTTAAAGGGTTAAATTTTTTTAAATAATTGAAAACTTGGTAGTTATGATCAGAACTGAAGTGGAATTAACGATCTACGGAGAAAAAAAAAAGCGGAAAAAAAATATTCACAATGTCACTTCAGAAATTAAGTCGTGTTTTAAATCAGGTATGAGGGTTAAAGGGGCTTAAAGCAGCTGCAGGATTTCATGAGAAATAGTGACTTTTATGAGAAAATGTCGTCGGGCTTTGAGTCTTATTTGCGTTTGTGTAAAATGTGCACGAGCAAAGAAAAAGTGCGCCGAGCGATGAGATCTCAGGAGCTCAGTACCCTGAATTGTGAGTGTTATTTTGGTTCCCTGACCGCCTTTCCACCACAACCAGCTTGTAATGAGACCTACAGCCTGAAGCATTAGCCCACTGGACTCCATCGGTGTGGGCGGGCGGGGGGGCGGCGGCGTGCCCCTTTCCCTTTTTTCGTTGGCAATCTTCTTTATAATCTTGAGCGTGTGTAACTGACAGTGGAAAAAAGACAGCGGGCTCTTTCCATTTCCTAATTTTGGAACTCAGGAACAAAATTTTTCTCCGCCCGAGGGCCTTCCACTTACTTTTCTGCCCGTTTCCTCGGCTCCACATTCTTTCCAATTTGAAGTGGCTGATTGAAAGTCATCAGGGGAGCCATGGGGACACAACATTCTCCCATCAGATCCCCCGTTTGTACCAAAGGAAAATTCATATTTCTTGCTACAAAAAGGCACTTTAAGACGCAGAAAGACCAACTAAGAAATCCTGTAGAGACACAAAGAAGCTTGAGCTCCATTTGCATCCAAGATGCAAAGTTAAAGCACCGGAAACGAAACTGGGATTAAAAGACACTTTCCATCGCAAAATGTCTGCAAAGCTGGAGCTAAACACAGCTGAAGAAGAACTAAAGCAAAACACTGCTCAGTGAGAACGCACAAAGCACGTTTTAAATCGTGTTCACACACCTACTACGACTCAAAATCCAAACAGCAGCAGGTTATAACGATGGGTCTCTGCATGGATATACCCTGTAAAATCCTCCATTAAACCTGTATGACCCAAAAATTAACACTTCTCAGACTAAATGTGAAAGAATTGACCACACTGGGGGGTCCAAAAGTCAAAGAGTCGTACTGTACACATGCAGAGCACTTCTAACCTGTTTGATTTAATCCAGAAATGGCATTATTTTGAATTATATCTGTGCTTTTTGTGCATATGAGCCATCGCAGAAGCCCTGATAAATCTCCATTTAAACTCCAATTCAAACAGTTTTAACCAGGGCTGGGCAGCGATTAAAATGTTTAATCTAATTAATCACATGATTTCCCTGATTAATCACGATTAATCGCATTTGTACGCAGAATCCAAAAATGAATCCAAAAGTAGTGTATAGCTTTTAGCATTTAGCTTTATTTTAAATGTGCTGCCATATGAATGAAAGTGCCATAACATTTGTTGTGCAAACACACTTTTAACATCAGCATCTTTCTGTAGTTTTTATGTAGAAGCCTCGCTCCACTGTCTGTTTCCTTGAATGACTTGCTGCTATCAGTTGTGTGTTTTGCCTTTAAGTGATATTTTAGACTGGAACTACTACGCTGAGAAGACAATTCAACTTGGCAGTGTTTACAGATGACTTTGGTTCTGTCGACTCCGCCGTCTGGAAGAACTTTAAAATGAAAATGGCCGAGTAAAAGTTCCGTACCCTTCTCCATGTTTGGTGGATCCGCCGATTACTTTCTTTTCCTGTTCCACAGCAGACAGCAGCAGACTTTTACAAAATAAAAGCCTGTGAGCGACAGACTTTTACAAAATAAAAGCCTGTGAGCAGCAGACTTTTACAATAATCCGTTTTGCCATACAAGCCAATCAAACTCTGCGGCAACGCCGCTAAACAGGAAGTGAGACCATATCTTGGCAACCATTTGATGTTATGACATCAAACTTCTAACACAGACTCATGACCACTACGGTGAGAGGCCCAAGAATTTTGGTGACGTTTGGCCTATAGGGGGCGCTATATGTAGCAAAAAGGGATGTTTGCTCATATCTTTGGACCCCTTTGTCCAAATTTCACCAATGACGTACCAATGAAATCCCTGGATGCAGACGAGGTCATCGCAACCCATGACGTCATCTACGCCATCTTGGATTTTCCGCCATTTTGAATTTTATCAAAAACCTTCAAAAAGCATTTCAGGCCACGCAGATTGTCCGATTTCCACGGGACTTGGCACATAGAATCTTCACACCAAGCCGCACAAAAGTTATTGTGTGGATTTTTTCATTTCGCTTCCGTTTGCTTGTGGCAGCCAATCAAACCCTACGCCGACACGCAAACAGGACGTCAGGTCGTATCTCTGCGATACGTTTATGTATCGATGCCAAACTTGGTGCATGGACTCATGACGCCGTCTTGAGCAGCCTAAGCTTAGCCTATTGTGCCATGCTGCTAGGGCCCCCCCATCGCTGCTTGCAGCTATATTTTATTCTATGTTAATTTTAGCCTTGAAACTAGTTGTTTGCGTCTCTTTGGCCTAATGCTGCTAGCACTTTAGGGAATCTGAGCCATCCTACACGCCGTTTCCCTTCACACTTCGGTCATCTCGACCAGTTTGGACGGATGAAAAAAGGCTGCTTTTTAGTGATCAATTCAGCTGAACTTTGATCCAATACGTCCACGCTCAGAGTCAGGATCCAGAGCATCATTCTCAGCTCGCACAGCTCCAAACACATTACAGTCACGCAACAGCTCAGATTACAATAGCCAGTGACAATGCACCATTGTGTGGTACGTTTCGACCAATAAAAACCGTTTCCCACCTAGAAACCTGATACCGGCGGTGATAGCCCTGAATAACACACTTTAGCCCAACAGCAGGGCACACGCTGGAGGAAATAACTGATGGCAGCCGCAGTTTAAGGCTGATTACAGGCAGAGCTCAGGTCCTGGTGCTGCCTTTATAACCCAAATAATAACCAGTGGACAGTTTGATTAATACCCACGATCTGAAGGATTTCCCTTCTTTCCCAACCTGCCCGTGAGGTTTTATTTAAGGACAACAGACAGCCTGCCATCACCTTCAGGTGCTGCCCTCGTATTAGGAAGGAAACCCACCAATAAAAGGCTGGAGTTAGTAATTCTGCAGCTCAGTCCTGATGGCAGAAGATGAGTTTCGAACTTTCCTCAAAGAGCAAATGTCATTTTCGGTCTCCGAAGTCTCGTATAACAAACATCTGATTTTCTGGCTTTGATTTAAAAGTGTGTGAGTTAACACCTTAGAACAGATAATGGATGTTTGATGGGTCGAAATAAAAAAAATGCTTGTTTTAAGCATGATAAATCCAGTATTTTGGCTCCGAACTGCTTTGTATTCACTCATTTCTGTTGACTCTGCGGTGAATGAGTAATCCAAACTGACATTTATCTTGTGTGGCTTGGCAGAGAGTGTGAGTGTGATTGGTTGTTAGTCTCTGGAGTTGCTTCTGATGGACTGGCCACCTGTACCCCACCACAGGAGGCAGGTACAGGCTCCAGCACCCCCCCACAAACGATCCAGAAGTGGCTCGGTACAACTTAGAGGTCAACATTTCCCATCAGGCTCTAGCAAATAACCTCTCTTTAAAGCTCATTCCTCCATCTTTGCGTTCATGGGGTCTTATTCTATTGAAACTTCATCAAATAAACTGCTTCTGTACATGAAATGCAACTTAAACCAGTTCGTTTATTCACCCGAAAGCTCAAAGATTTACTAAATACGTCTGATTTAAAATAAGATAATCTTCGAAGGTTTTCTTCATTTCCTATCGTTTTCAACAGATTACTGTCAGCAGGGTCACATGGCTCTGAAAGGATCAGATTATTGGCTAAATTCCAATCAGACTGAGTTATTAAGGGTAATTCTCCTTGGATATCTGGCGGTGAATGAATGGGATCAGAGGCACAAAGCGTGTCATACCCCGGTATGATAGGTGGCGCTGTACCCATTCCAGCTGTTGCTAATAGAGCCACTTCCTGTTGACCTCTTCACCACCAACAACAACAACAAACTCAGGCATTGGAGAAAGATGGAGAACGCAGAGCCAGATGAAGCTACGTCCCTCTACATTTGCTCTGTGATGAGCTGCTTGTTGCACAAACTCGATGCCCAACGGAGCATTCTCCATCGCGTTGTTTGTTTCTTTCTGACGGCGACAACAACAGGAATATCGTCTGCTTTGACTTCCGGGTCACGACCCCGGGAAAACATCTGGAGCATGCGCAGAACGCAAAGTCTGATTCACCACGTGCTTCAGCGTCTACAAGCAGGTTTAGAGTGACTTTCAACCCAGTTATCTCGGGTCTGAATCCCATCCGATCCAGTTCTTAGTCAGATTAAGGTGTATACATGCACTTAATAACTCAGTCTGATTGGAATTTAGCCAATAATCCGATCCTTTCAGTGCCATGTGACCCCACTGAGTGGCTGTTTAGAGTCTTTATTTAGTTGTTTATTTCTTTTTTTTGGTCTCTCTGTGGTTATTTTGTGTCTCTTTGGATAAACCGGTACGATTTCTCCTGAACTAATGTCTCAGTAAACTGACTTTTTAACCAAATATCACACATTTAAGCTCTTTGATAGCTAATTCAATGAAGAGCACATATATGTCTATATGTCTACATGCACTTAATAACTCAGTCTGATTGTAATTTTGCCAATAATCCGATCCTTTCAGTGCCGTGTGACCCCACTGAGTGTTGTTCTGACTAAACGAGGTGTCAACTCCTAATCTGCGTCACATGTTATCAACAATATCGTTTCGTATTTACACAGATTTAGAGCACAAATGATTCGGAAATGAATCGGTTATCTTTGACGTCACCGCTTTCAGCAAATTTGAGTGAGAAACGGCTAAAAGCTCTTAAAAAACAAAGGGAACATATGACGAAAGGGGAGAAATCAGAGTATAAAGACAAGAAGTCTGTGTATGAGCATCATAACTCGGTTTAACCTGCAGCCTGTTGAGCATTTTCAGCACTTTTCAGGCTCCTGTAATAGTTAAGATACGTAATAACTTGATCAGCAGCAGTGTTACATGCTCGTGCAAAGGAGAGAAATAAAAAACAGGTCATGGTTATTTAGTTACAGCCTCCTGGATCTTTACCAAGCACTTCTCTATTATACGTAATCAGTGTGGGAGATCAGCTGCAGTGAGCGGCGGGCGGTCGCTACGATGCTTTTTCTGTCCCACGCAGGTTCAGATATTCGGTTAAAAACTACAAACTTATCATCATCAACCTGGCAAAATAAGAGCTGAAACTTCACAGCAAAACATCCAAAACTTTCCTTTAAGACTAATAACTGCAGAAGATAAGAGCCACCTGCACCATTGACCCTCTGTGGGTCCTCCACTGTGCAGTGTGTGACTGTTTGTGTTGTTTTTGTGTGCGACACTCACCAAATGAGAGCTCTCTTTTGCCTCTTGTACTTGCTGCACCTGTGGTTCAGCTACAACTTTCGTGTCCTGGTCAGAAGTCATGAGCCGTCTGCTTCTTGGCTCCTCAGGGAGAAGTCTCTGTGTCACCAAGTAAGCTTCGGGGGTGGAGAAGGGTGGAGGAGGAGGGGACAGATGGGGACAAACAAGTTAGATTCGAGAATGGATGTTTATCAGATCACATCAGCTGTTACAGGACGAGCGAGGCCAAGGGGCAGTGGACGATAGTTACTTCCTGAGAGCACAGACGGAAAGAGAAAAAAACTCCTAAATCATCTGATAAAATAACTAGAGGTGCACCGAATATTCGGCAATTGAAAATATTCGGCCGAAAACGCAAAAAAAAAAAAACACATTCGGCTTTCGGCCGAAAGCCAAATGAGTGGCCGAATCGGAGGCCGAATAGTGGTGACGCAAAATTATCCACAGAAGGTGGAGTCGACAGAACCAAACTCATCTGTAAACTCTGCCAATATGCCGCCCATTGATTCAATGCGAGACTCCGGTTCTTTTCACAGATGTATATTAACGCCACATCAACACCGTAGAACTAAATGTTCAAGTAAACAAAATAAAATACAACATTAGTTGTTGTAATCATTAAAGAAATAGCACTCTTAGCATTGTCGCTGGTACCAATAAATAATCAAAGTAATACTGGCCACTTTGGCTGCTTCTCAACCAGCGGCAGAGTCATTCCCCAGAGGCAATCTGCAGGGTCAGAACTAGGATACTTTAACTTACACTTCTCCTCTGCATCACATTCACACAGTTACAGCAAACACCACGAAGCATGGAGTGATGAAATAAAAATAAACTAGCAGGTAACATCACGCTACAGGTGCTCCTCGGTCTCTGTGTGAAGCTAACGGAGCTAACCGGCGCTACTTCCTGTTTTACTTGTTTCAACATAAAAGCATGTATTTCAAAATAAATTAAAAATAAAAACTCCTGCATTTACAGCCAAGTTGAATTGTCTTCTCACCGTAGTAGTTTCAGTCTAAAATATCACTAAAAGGCAAAACACACAAACTACAAAAAATGCTGCCACTGTTCCTGAAGGAGCAGGTACCTAGACTCTATGCAAAAAAGGACACTCAGATAATTTGTTATATTGCATGTTTTACATTTTTGTGTTGGAGCGCGTTTATGATATGTTGTATTTTTTGTTGTTGTATGAAATGAATGAAAAAAAACCCAGAATGAATTGAAAATGGGAATTAATTAAACTTATCTCTAGTTATTAGTAATAACTTTTGAAGATTTCAAATAAACATTTATTTTCTTTGAAAAACATGTCTAAACATTTATTGTAAGGCGTAGATTTAAGCAATATTTAAAAATGGTGAAAAATCTAACTTTTGTTAACTGTAATATTCGGTTTCGGTTTTCGGCCAAGTGATTAATTATTATTCGGTTACAAATTTTCATTTCGGTGCACCTCTAAAAATAACCGTTTTCATGCAAATGCACCAGTTAGTGGACTGAATACATCACATCCACCACAGATGTGGGTTTTTTTGTGATCAAATTTTTCTTTATTCAAGAAATTTTTATACAAAAAGGAGAAAAAAAAAGAGAACATGTCATAAAATGAAAAGCAAGTAGCAAATAAGGTAATGACCAAGATCAAATAAACAGAAAACGATCATGAAATCCATGCAAATAATCAACAACTTAAACTAAATCTGAAATCATATAAATAAACCCTCCCTCCCTCTGCCTCACAATACAGCTTCAGTGACCTTCAGTCTAACACATTCTTAAGTTTCATAGAAAGAGAATTCCACATTTCGATAGTACACGGGCTGTAGATAGTTCTAAGTATACAACGTCCATATACATAAGAAGCCATGCCTGAAGTGAAAGACAATGCGGGGGCTTCCACCTTGTGGCAACCATTTTTTTTTGGCCTCCGTGAACCCAGCCAGCAGGGCAATTAGACAGCGACAACCCCAGGGTAGGCAGATCACTGAGAATGAATATGATGGGTGACAGTGGTACCACAATCCCAAATAACTTAGAGAGACTGGAGGCAACTATCCCCCAGAACACTGACACTGGGGGGCAGTCACAGCTGTGTTTTTAAAAGTTATTGTAGATCAGAACTCATACATAATAACCAGAGGTGGGTAGTAACCAGTTACATTTACTTGAGTGAGTTTTTGAAAACATTCCACTTCTAGGAGTAGTTTTAAATCTCTATACTTTTTACTTTTCCTTGAGTAGATGTGTGCAGCAGAAGCTGTCCTCTTACTCCGCTACATTAGGCTACAATGAGCTGGTTACTTTTCTTCTTACCTCTTTGGTATTCTACGCCTCATTATTTTTATCCCCCCGCGTACGCCTCATTTTAATGTTTTATTCTGACAGAGAGAGAGACTTCCGCCAAAGGCTCTACCACCTGACTGTGTTCCACCAATCAGACGCAGCCGTGCAGTCTGGTCACGTGACCGTACTCGATCTCAGCGGCGGGACGGGTTAGCTTTAGCATTAGCAGTCGTAGCAAACAAAGAAAGAAACAGATGAAACATGTCAGAACCAACGGTGGGAAATGAAGACGCAGACGAGGCCTCATACTGAAAGCATGTTTACCTTACAAAGAGTGAGAAACAGCAGCTACATTATGTGTCTTCTGTGGCAACCAAAACAAACGCACATTTCAGCAGAAACTCAACATCTAACTTGAGGAAACATGTAGCGCTAAGTTTCCTAAACTCGTTTTTCCCCCCATGGATAGGTGAATGTTTGTTTTTTAGGTTACATATGGGTTACACATGTTTTAAACATTTCCTAAGTCTCTTTTATTTTTTACTGAAGTCCTTGAATTCACCTGGATTATTTTAATTTAAGCTAT
This sequence comes from Odontesthes bonariensis, assembly GCF_027942865.1. Taxonomy (NCBI): domain Eukaryota; kingdom Metazoa; phylum Chordata; class Actinopteri; order Atheriniformes; family Atherinopsidae; genus Odontesthes; species Odontesthes bonariensis. The sequence goes on from NC_134519.1 coordinate 4,936,882, forward strand.
TTTGTAATTAATTAATTAATTTTAATTTATTTCATCAATTGGATGAACTCTAATTTGCCTAAAGATGATTATTTAGTATTTTTGTCTGTCTGATTGAATGCTTGTGTTAACAATTAAATCAGACGTTACTCAACAGTTACTCAGTACTTGAGTAGTTTTTTCACCGAGCACTTTTTAACTCTTACTCAAGTAATTATTTGGATGACTACTTTTTATTTTTACCTCAGTCATATTATTCTGAAGTAACAGTACTTTTACTTGAGTACAGTTTTTGGCTGCTCTGCCCACCTCTGGTAATAATCCCAGATAATAATTCCCTTTTGCTTCTGGTTTAGCTGCACTTACAGTCGGATTAACAGTCTGCTGCTACAGAAGGAGAAAGAGAAGCTGAAAAGATCAACGTTAGATCGTATTCACCGGGTGTAACAAAGAGTTTAACAGACTTTAAGACTCATAATGATGAGATCGTGTCTGATGCATCAACCACAACACACCTGCTAAACTCCATTAACACCCCCGTTACAGCTCAGGGTTCAGACTGCCGTCATTTAGTTGCATTTTGCATTCATTTTTTTTGTGACAAAGCAACTAAATTGCCCGACTAAGTGCACCAGCGTGGCTTTGAAACACCTCCACTATTCATTTAAGTGATTTAAACAGCGTTCTAATCATGACTCCACTGAAACAACAGATCAGAACGAGGCTGCTCTGTTTACAACCATCCACAACGTATCGTTTCCCACATTTTGTTATGCTACCCACCCAACATCCCATAATGTCAAAGAGGATGAAGTATCCTCCAGGTTTCCTCCAGACACGACGCTCAGCATTCAGGCCAAAGAGTTCAAGGTTTGTTTCTTTAATGTTTGCTTTATACTGGAATCATGAAGAATTGTTATTTCTTTAAAAATCAACATTTATCAACACATATTCTCCACTACGGGCGCAGCCATCGTTTTACGAGCGCAATGCATGCTGGGTAGATGACGTAAATTCGTTGCTTTGCGCTGATGAAGCATCGGGAAGCAAACCGAGGGGAGTTAATGACATCATACATGTCACACGTCTCAATGAACTGATATGCCATCTTTTATTGTATTGAGCTTGTATTCTTTATTAATACAATTATTTTATTCAATATTAGTATTACTAAGGTAAGGGCCTGAGCATTTATTCTCATTCTGCATTAAATTCCCCTATTTAAATCTTTAAATGCCGTTTTCTCAAAATCAGTTTTTTGTATTTTTCCAGTATCAATATCTCAGCCTATGGAGCACCTACTAACACCTAACTTTCCAATTATACACTTAGCAGTATTCTGAAGATATTTCCAGAAGGATTTGTTGATAAATCATTCCCGGCCTGATTTATGTGACATTATAATAAAAAAATATGTTGAATATCAATGTTTTTTTAGGCTATGGGCAGTATATTTTGATTTCCTAGGAAATGAAAGCAGATATCCTGAAATCCTCAACAATTTTCTTTTAATTCTTTGTGTAAACTAAATGAAAAAAGAATTTTGCACCTGGCTTTATCACATGTTCAGATCTATCTTCCAGAAATACATGCAAATGTGCGCATATTTAATGAGATAATGCCTAATTTGTATAAGTAAACATACAAATTTCTAAAACTTGTAATACATTTTTTTTTTCATACTATAGGAAGTTTCATGGTGATATCTATTATTTTAAAATATTACCCTATTCACCTGTAGTGTCTCGCCTTAACAGCGACACTTTGACGTCACTACCCAGACGGGATGATGTAAACAACAATGGCGGCTAAGATGTACAGGCTTATACAGCTGGTAGAAACATTGATCATATAGGACGATATCATCTTGGTTGTCAGGTTCCTTCTGTGATTCAGCAGCAGACTCGTATCTGGCGATCCAACCTGGGCGTGACGCACCGAAGCAAAAAGAAAAGAAAAAAGGAGGACCTGATGGAGCTCGTCCATCACTGGAAACACCTTCTTTTCTGTCCCGCTGAAGCCGCTCGTAAAGCGGCGATAATCCGCCCCAACAATCGGGTGCCTGTCTGTGACACGGGCGCTCGTTGTGTTTGCACACAAAGCAGAAAAAGAATGGCGTGGCTGTAAAAGCCGACGACCTTTGATCCACATACTGATACACGGCCGGCGTGTTTGTGTGTCATTCCACCGAGATGAATGGGGCCCAAACACGAGTCTGCATGGGTTATGGTGCGTTATCCAGACCTGCGAGCCGTCTGCGTTCACGCCGCAGAGCAACACGGGCGCCAAAACACCACGAAAACCTACAACTGCAGCTTTGTACGTCCGTAAAAACGGGCCGAGCCAACTCTGCTTTATGTGCAGACATCAGAGCATTTTCTGCACCGATGACGAGTTATAACCCAACAAAAAGAGTCAGAAAACCTTCAATCTGGATACATTCAGGACATTTCTTCCACTTGTGCCTCTGCTCCATCTCTGTGGGACGCTTCTCTTCCAGTTTGTGCACTTTGTGCGTCGTAGTTTAACCAAAAATAAAACGGTTCAGATCCTAAAAACCTGACATCTGGGGTGTCAAACTCATTTTCACCGAGGGCCACATCAGCATAATCGTTGCCCTCAAAGGGCCAGATGTAACTTATACATGTAACTACTCCTTAATGTTAAATAACTCTGAATTTATTACTTATTCAAGTTACAAATATTACATATATATTTGGATAGATGTAAACAAAAACTATGTCTGCTTGTTGCTCTGTTATTTTATCATAAATCCTTTTAATTTGTCAGGTAATGAAACCCACATCAACGAGCAAACTATCCAAGTGAATAAAGAAAAATAACATCAAACACAAGTTATGACATTTACTTTGTTCCAAACCTGAAATATCAAACAAAGCTAGCTTTTACTGCTGCATTGTTTTGGGTTGTGGCTTTTAGCGAACACGTTCTGCTGTGATCACAGTTTGCCTTTTAATTCTCAGGCAGTTTGTTGTTTTTCTTGGTGATGTTGGCTCTTAGCTCCGTGTTTGGTCTCAGAATGCGGATGTAGGTTGTACTCTTTGACAACCGCCACAGAACACAGAAGACACACCGTTTCTTCTCCTTGAAGCACAAACACATTCGCCTTCCGATCTTTCTTGAAACAGAAAAACTGATGCAGATGGAAGGGCATCTGCATCAGTTTTGGGATCATTATTTGTATTTCTCAATTCCACTTGTTGGGAAAATTGCATCGATTTGGAAACATTGCAGTCCACTTCGTGCGTAACATAATCGGCATGCATTGTGGGAAATGTAGTTTTTGGTCACTGCGTATTTGACTTATTTATTTTTAGTAGGGCTGGGCGAGTTAACTCATTATTATCGCGTTAACTTGTTACTTATTTAACGCCGATAAATGTTTTATTGCGCATTAACGCAGGTTTTATTTTGTAAAGTCTGTTGCTCGCAGGCTTTTATTTTGTAAAAGTCTGTTGCTGTCTGCTGTGGAACAGGAAAAGAAAGTAATCGGCGGATCCACCAAACATGGAGAAGGGTACGGAACTTTTACTCGGCCATTTTCATGTTAAAGTTCTTCCAGACGGCGGAGTCGACAGAACCAAAGTCATCTGTAAACACTGCCAAGTTGAATTGTCTTCTCAGCGTAGTAGTTCCAGTCTAAAATATCACTTAAAGGCAAAACACACAACTGATAGCAGCAAGTCATTCAAGGAAACAGACAGTGGAGCGAGGCTTCTACATAAAAACTACAGAAAGATGCTGATGTTAAAAGTGTGTTTGCACAACAAATGTTATGGCACTTTCATTCATATGGCAGCACATTTAAAATAAAGCTAAATGCTAAAAGCTATACGCTACTTTTGGATTCATTTTTGGATTCTGCGTACAAATGCGATTAATCGTGATTAATCAGGGAAATCATGTGATTAATTAGATTGCCCAGCCCTTGTTTTTAGATAATCAGACCTTTTAAGCTCTCGCGGCCACATTTGGCCCCGCAGGCCTTGAGTTTGACGCATATATTCTACGAGGTAAAAAGAAAGACTCCTGCTTCACCCACCAACCAAAAACCCGTTTTTCCACCTACAGAAGCAGCTGGCTGGCAACAGGCATCGTGTCACAGCTCCTGTGGAAAGAAATCCAAAAGAAGCGCCTGACTCCAGAACAAATGAGCCAGCAACACGGATCTACCAGCTTCCTGTTTGATTGTAGTGGGAAGCTCTGAAGCAACTTTAAACTGGAAAAGGATGCATTTCCTATCAAAACAGCAGAAAACCAAAAGTTTGGAAGACTCAAAGCAGTTTATACGGACTTGTTAAATGGTTAAATGTCCATTGTTTTTGGCACAAATGTTCTTTGGCCTCGGCCATGTTGTTACACAGTTATTCTAATGTTCAGTGACTTGGAAAATAGTTGGGATTTAACGTTAAATAAAGTCAAGTCGTGATATTTTGGCCATATTCTTCAGCCCATAATCTGTTTAAATCAAGGTAATAACAGACATATGTGGATTATCCGTCTTTGAAAACCATCAATACGTCTTTAATAAGCTTTTTTTGCTGCTTAAGTTAGGCGTAACATCCAGAAAAGCTCATAAAATAACTTTAAATTGAACCCTCGGGAGCTCCAGAATGGATCAGGAGACAGAGCTCACATTGTGACAGGAAAACAGATAAATCAGGGCAATAAATCTCAGATTGTTGTGCTCGGAGGGGCACATAAAAACAGCTGAAGCTCTGTAGAAATGTGAAACAAAAGCAGATTTTAGGTAAAAGGAGCTCCTGGTGCAGACTGGGGGGCCGGGCGAGCTCCAGAATGAGAGTGTGACAAGAAAGCAGCGAAATCAGAGCCATAAAACGTCAACTTCTGATCTTTGTTTAACAGCAGTCGTGTTTTACTGTCGAGTCATCGAGATAAACTCACCGAATGACACCCGACTCGATGTCTGACCGACTCTAAAAGTATAGGAAACCCGTCTAAAATTGGAAAGATTCGGTTTTCATTTGACAAACGTCCAAAAAGCAAAGAGAATCCACGGAAACGCCGGCGTCCAGGCTCCGATTCCTGCCCAGTATGTCAGATTATTTGGGTTTAAATCATTATTTTCACAAAACAAAGACTACGACAGACTAATTAAACAGGAAAAATGTGCAGAAAGCAGACTGTAAACTGTAAAGATTCCTCCAGATATGCTCAAATCAAGTTAGTCGATGACATTTTGATGGATGGATAAATCACACTTTTAAAAGTGGTGATAAAAACAGGCTAAAAGCATTTAAACTGTCTTTCAAAGATGCTACGCTTTAATTTAACGGCCTGGGAAACAACTTCAGCCGTCTGGATACGAGCAGACAATCCAGCGGGGTGTTTACTTCTGACCATATATGTCGGTAATCCAAGTCCAATGGGTACATGGATGCATACTGGCCAAACACGTCACACCTTCCACGATCAGGTGAGCGGCAAGAAGCAGCAGAAATTACTTCAAATGGGTTCAATTCAACCACAATCTGTGGCTGTATGTAGCAGAAAGCTGCACTCAACTGCAAATGTAGAGGGACGTAGCTTCATCTGGCTCTGCGTTCTCCATCTTTCTCCAATGCCTGAGTTTGTTGTTGTTGTTGGTGGTGAAGAGGTCAACAGGAAGTGGCTCTATTAGCAACAGCTGGAATGGGTACAGCGCCACCTATCATACCGGGGTATGACACGCTTTGTGCCTCTGATCCCATTCATTCACCGCCATATATCCAAGGAGAATTACCCTTTAATAACTCAGTCTGATTGTAATTTAGCCAATAATCTGATCCTTTCAGAGCCATGTGACCCCACTGAGTGAGACAGTCGGATCAACAACCAACAATTCAAACAGATCAAGCAGTTCCTCCGAGTGTAAGGCTGTGTTCAAAACCGCATACTTCTCCTACTACTCATACTAACTTTTTGAGTTTGTAAGCGAGTTTGAGTAAGCGAGAAGTTCCCGGATGCATACTAGATTCTCTGAAATGTTGGGTATGCATCATGAGGTTACTACTCATACTCAAACTACCCAAGATGCAACGTAACGTGACGTCGCCGATCGTCATTTCCTGTCAAAACGGCAGTTTCAAGCTAGCTACAACGAGGGTAGGTTCACTTCCTGTTTTCAAAACAAAAGCACCAATTGTATGGTAATGGCTTTCCCTATGATAAAAGGCAACGGGTATTTTATTTTGTGAAAATAACCGGAAGTGCGTTGCTCACTGCGGCTAGCTTTAGTAGCGCCGAATTCGTGGGAACAAAATGGTAAACAGCCGGTATTTTGTCAGGTTTTCAACACGTTGGGGATCTAAACGACTACTTTCTCACCTGAAAATGTTTCAAATGTTGCTAAAGTTTACAGAGTTTAGAGCTTAAGGGAAATCAGCTTCAGGCCGGCTGATTTCGGCTCGGGCAGGAGCGAAATGCATTGTGGGTAAACGCTCTGCATACTGTCTGATCGATGAGTATGTAGTATGCAGTATGTAGTATGTAGTATGGAAGTATGCAGTATGCAGTATGTAGTATGCAGTATGTAGTATGCAGTATGCAGTATGTAGTATGCAGTATGTAAGTATATAGTATGTAGTATGCAGTATGCAGTATGTAGTATGCAGTATGTAGTATGCAGTATGTAGTATGCAGTATGTAGTATGCAGTATATAGTATGCAGTATGTAGTATGCAGTATATAGTATGCAGTATGTAGTATGCAGTATATAGTATGCAGTATGTAGTATGCAGTATGTAGTATGTAGTATGCGGTTTCGAACAGCCTAAACCACCAGAATGCAGCACCTGACCACAGCAGTTTCAGCCCACGCCTTTACATAGTCATCCATCCCTGAATATTTACCTAAAAAAGAGCAAATCTGAGCCGAATCTGCTCAGAAACCAAAGTTAAGCCAGTTCAACTGCAGCCAAACAACAACAACAACAACAACAAAACTTTGAAAGCTCATGCTGTAAAAACAGAACATTTTCTCCGGGGTAACATTATGGAAATCAACTCCCTTCAGGAGCAAACAATCCGCCTTCCATGCAAATCCAGAGAGAGAAACACTGAGCTGCCAAATCACAGCACATCCGATATGTTGTGACCTGAAACATCCCATAGAAACACTGACCCTTTAAACCTGACTCAGTGAGCCAGTCTGAACGTCTAGACAAGGCCTGAAAACACGAGCTTTCCCCGCTCCACCTCCTCCCCGCGGTCCGTTTCCTTCCTGCATAATCACAAGAGCTGATTTACGACCCATATGATTCTCCAAAATAAGACCGGTGAAATATGCAAACAGTGGTCCAGGCAGGTTATATTTAGTCGGTGGGTAAACCGCCGCAGGAGGATGGTCCGCAGGCATCCAGCATGTCAGCAGAAAGGGGGCTTAACTCGCGTCCATCTCCCTTAAAAAGGCGGCCGACGTCTAAAGATACCTTTGTTTTTGGAACAACTTTACAAATCAAATCAAACACCGCGCGCAGCTTCTATTAAGGACGCAACGCAGGGCCTATTTGGTGGCTCACACAGCCGAGAAGGACCGCGGCCCCCATGCCAAAGGGCCAAAAGCGGCCACACGAGGACCCAATGAGACCCAAGAACACGCTTCATTAGTCTATAAAGCTCTGAATGGTCTAGGACAGAGGGGGGGGTCGCGAAATCAGGGTGTATACAGGTATAAACAAGTTCCATTTAAGACTTTTTAAGACCTTTTAATACCACTTCTAAATGAAATTTAAGACCAAACGTACGATGGAAATACCAAGTAAGCACACTGACAGTAAAACGGTAAAATGACGGTTGAGTTTAAGAACAGCCGGAAAGATGCGAAAAGGTCACAAAAGTGTCATCACTGTCCTAAATTAAATTTCTTACAATATTTTCAGAACATTTAAAGTGATACTCCGGAGTAGATTCAACCTGGGGTCATTTGAACCGTGACATCCAGCCAAGTAGCCCACCCGCAGTTACTGAGTTATCCCGAATAGCTTCGTACAAGGGTTAATGGACCCTGGCAGTATCTCCAAAATTACCACACTAAAATCACATGCCATGACACCAAACTTCTACAGTAGTACAAATATGGTCTGTACTCACAAAGCGATGCATTTGGAAGTTTGAAAATAGTCCAGGAGTTTATTATTATCAACACAAGCCTGATAGCTTCTCTGCTGCTAAAGCTGCGTCGACGTCACTTCCTTGATCTGGGAGCTTCAAAATAAGATGAGGGTTGATCTACTACTGTAGACAACAAAGCAAGGCTGCTCAGTTTCTCCATTGATAAAATAATTTCACAACTCTACAACATAAAAATTCATAAAAAATCATGTAGAATATAGCATATACTTTGTTGCCTACAGTAGTAGATCAACCCTCATCTTACTTTGAAGCTCCCAGATCAAGGAAGTGACGTTGACGCAGCTTTAGCAGCAGAGAAGCTATCAGGCTTGTGTTGATAATAATAAACTCCTGGACTATTTTCAAACTTCCAAATGCATCGTTTGGTGAGTACAGACCATATTTGTACTACTGTAGAAGTTTGGTGTCATGGCATGTGATTTTAGTGTGGTAACTTTGGAGATACTGCCAGGTTCTGTTAGCGCTTGTACTAAGCTATTCGGGATAACTCAGTAACTCAGCTGATGTTCGGCCAATATCGGAAAAACTGCGGGTGGGCTACTTGGCTGGATGTCACGGTTCAAATGACCCCAGGTTGAATCTACTCCGGAGTATCGCTTTAAGGTCTTATTTTCAGGAAAATTGATTTACGACTTTTTAAGGACCCGCGGCCACCCTGCGAAATCTTTGGTTGATTAGACGATTTTTAACATTTCTCTTTTTTTTTTCCAAACAGTTTTTTCTCACAAATTGTGTGCAAACGTGTGCCATCCACAGATGGTTTGAGGATTCATTGTCCCATCTACATGCATGTTTAAAGTTAAAATCTGTGGATTATTTGAATAGCTCAGTGTTGTATGCAAGATGTTTGTTTATAAATGGCAGTGGCAGCCACCCTGTACCTTGCACATGTTTAAAATAAAAACATGAATATATTAACCTGTGTATTATTTAAATAGCTTAGTATTGAATGTACAATAACAGAGTAGCTATGTTTATACACGGCACTAGGCCCCGTTAAATATAAAACACAATTGTATGCCATATAAATAGTAGGGGGGTCCCTGCTCCAACTCTCCATCAGTTTGGGGGTCCCTGAAGACCCCTGGTCTAGGACCAGAACACATCAGTGACCTCCTGACCCAGTATGAAGCTTCCAGACCCCTCAGCTCATCTGGATCCGGTCTTCCATCAGTTCCCAGAGTCAGAACCAGACATGGAGGAGCTGCATTCAGCTTCTATGCTCCACATGTCTGGAACAAACTCCCAGAAAGCCTCAGATCAGCTGAAACACTCAGTGGGTTTAAGTCACACCTATTTTCAGCTGCATTTGAATAAAGCTCAAAACTTAAATCACATTTTAACTACTGATTTTATTTATTGTTCTTATTTCTTTATTTTTTTGTTTAAAATTAAAATCATGCTTTTTATTTCTACTGTTTTAATGTCTCTGTGGAGCACTTTGAATCACCTTGTTGTTGAATTGTGCTGCACAAATAAACCTGCCTTCATTTGCGGGGGTAAAATATTCAACAGGGAGGGGTTTTTTTTGTTTTTAATCCAAATTATAAAACAGCTAAGTTGTAAAGTTGACTCGAGCTCTAAAGTAGCAGCCATGTCTGGTTAGCTGGCTTGCAGCAGCAGCAGCAGCATCCGATGAAAGATGGCGACCTCCGGCGTGATTTCGCGGATTCCCCCCCAACCCCCAACCGTCTCAAATCAAGCTAATATTCAGCTACCAGTCGAGCTAACTCAACGGAGCAGAAATGTGACGGAGTCTAATAGTGAATGCAGACCCGACAGCAACTTTTTCAGACGGTATAAGCAGTTTCTCACTCACCTGTCAGCCGGTGGTTGGTGCTGGACTCGGGCCTTGAGCTGCTTTCCAGGCTAAAGTGCGCAGAGTGTTAGCTAGCAGGCTGTATGTAGCTTCTAGCTTTCAGGACAACAGCTTTAAACCTCGCTGCGAGAACTCCTCAGATGTGACGGAAACAAGTCGAGAGGCAGCTGCGATGTAACGTGAAAACGACGCCCCCAGAACTGACAACAAAAAATAAAAAATGGACTCTCCCCCCGTCCAAACACTGCAAGCTAGTTAGCGAGTGAGCTAGCCCGAGAGTTAGCTAGGTGGCTAACCAGCTAGCTTGCCTATCAACTTTGTGCAGTCGGGTTGGATAAACCTGGCGTCTGGAATCTCACCAGAGGCTGATTCTTTGCAACCAGAAGCAGGCTCTAAAGGTAGGGGGGTCGAAAAATGAGCAAAAGAACCCCCCAAAAATCAAGAAAACGAACGTCTCAAAGCTTTCGGATCGACCACACACTCGTTAGCGCTAAAGATGAGACACAGAGGGGATTTCGGAATGGAGAAGTCGGCGTTTCCTTTCCCTTTCGTGTGCAGCACAAAGATCGTCTATGTTTCCAGGGACGAATCACTTCGCCAGAGGAGCAGTAAGGGTGCCCTGAGCGGTCCTCTGTCCACACAAAGGGGAGGCAAATGAGATGGAATAAGATTGTACCATCCAATAAGAATAACAACAACAGTTCAGTGCGAAAATTAAATTAGATAGATAGAAAAATTCTTTATTCATCCCAATTTGGGAAATTGTTTTGTTGCAGCAGCATACAGTAAAAGATAGGAAAACAATTAAAGTAAAAACAAGCAAATATAATAGAATAAAATAAATATAGAATAAAATAAAATAGTGAATAAACATTCGCTATATACAATTATTATTACAATTATTACAATTAAGAAGTAAATTAATTATTTATGCACAGCTGGATTAAAAAAAAAACAAATAAATAAACAACAGGACATCTTAACCTTGTAGCACCCACAGTTGCAGATATGCAACAAGCTTTTTATTTATTTACATTATTCATTTACATTATATTTTTATTTACATTACATTATTTGATTTTTTAAATTTACATACATTATTTACATTCATGTGTAATATTTTTTTACGTTACATTTTATGTGCCGACAGTTGTCACAGCATCATTTTCTTGGCTCAGTGAATTACACTCTGCTTTGCGGTGGTCTGTTCTAGTTCGTTCTGCTCTCGTTTGGTGTGGTCTGCTTTGTCCACCTTTCACAGCGCTAATGGGAGCTCAGGTCTCCAAATTGTATTATTACAAAATTAATTAGGAAAGCCCACAGTTGCAAATATGCAACATTGCCTAAAATGATCAAAAATAGCCCAATTTAAAAAAAATATTGGTTTATTTCCACCCAAAAAGATGCAAGAAGAGCCAAAATGATTTTTTTCAATGTTTATTCATATGCTTGGGTGCTACAAGGTTAAAAAAAAAACAAATAAATAAACAACAGGGCATCTTAAAGGAAGGGATAAAATTAAATGGTTATTTAAATCCAATTTAAAGTTGCCACCAGCACCAAAAACATCTCAAAGAGATTAGTTAAAGAAACACTAGAGAAGTTTGTGAACCTTAAAGGGATTGTTATGCACATTCCTAGGCGACTAAAATACAGCGGCACGCCACTTTGGTTTCCAGCCCTGAACCACAACAATTTGCTTTCTGGTCGCTTGACATTTTTGTGGGTTTTTGTGGCTGTACATGCGCGGGGTTCACACAGAGATTTGTTTTCATGAGAGTGCTGGTAGAGCCCAAATGTAGTTTTTTTTTTTAACTTTGTATCAGATGAACAAAACAAAAGTTTCTGAATTTCTAAGAATAAGAAAAGAAAATCTGGATAATCGGACTTAGATTAATAGTAATGTTGCTCTTGAACGTCTTTGGTTTGTAAATGAACTGTTTGCTAACACGTTAGCCACAAAAAGTGACCGGAAAAACTGCTAAAATCTGTTGAAACCGATGAGAAGAAATCAAATCATCTTTATTATCCATGAAAGTCCATTACAAAAGACTACATTAAATGAATCCATCTCTGAAAGAAATTGGTAACATAATGATTTATTTACTTTATTAATAATTTGGCTAAATAAAACAGGGGTTGGACAGTGCAAGACATCAGATTTACGGCGTGTAAATGAACAGATTTGGGAACAAATTGTCCGGCGTAAAATCTTAAAAGTAGTTTTTTTTTTACTTCATATCAAATGAACGAAACAAAAGTTTCTGAATTTCTAAGAATAAGAAAAGAAAATCTGCCTCAGAATCTGCCTTCTCCTGAACTTTCAAGATAAAAAAAGAGTAAAAGAGCTCAAAGAAGGGAGAAGATGTCCCGGTTCAAAGATTGGAGGAGCAATAAAATAAGAATTTACACGATACATAAAAGAATAAAGAAATCTAAACAAGCTGATCTGATGTAATTGATCAAATTACTTTACTTATGATTAGATAAAGAGGTGCAGCCATCTGAAAAACATCCTGCTCATGTGGCTCAATTAACTTCTGTTCAGTTTCTGTTTTTAACTTAAATTGTTTTTTCTGGTTTTTGTTTGATTGTCCATTTATACATTTCTCAGACGCTTTGATCCAAAGCAAATCACAAGTAATAAAACATAATTCAAGCATGAGAACGTTAGGAAACCCAGTGTGTAGTCTGCACTTAATCAGCTGTAGAAGCTGTTTCCAAACACGGACACTAAATGTCTGACATTTCTCTGCTTATGATGCAAAAGGATTCTGTTTTTCACGACTTATAACTCAGCAGAGAGGCTGGAAAATCTCAGCAATAACTCCAGAGCAAACATTTGCATTTTTACATGCAGCTCCTTCAGAACATTTTTATAAAATTTCAGGAACGGAGCCTGAGAAAACAGAGACGGGTACAGTTAGGTATCATCTGCATAATATGAGACTCGGTGAAAGCAGGTATGCACATATCAGCATTATAAGATTATTTTTATGCCACATATCTAAATATCTAACTTATTCCAATGCTGCTGTTTTTAGGCAACTTATATTTATTCAATTTTTAATGCAAATATGTTTAAAATTTGATGGTTTTGGCTTCTGAAATGTAACCCAGGACAGTTACTTTGTTCATACTAATATTTGGGGGGTCAAGAGGAAACCTTTGCACCTCCCCGACAGTAATTTCCACCTTTGAGAACAGGATTGGTTGATTTAGTACCTGTTTATCAACACATTAGGTCTCATTTCTGTTATACTGACTTATCGATGACTTTCTAACTGTTTACACAAGCTTTGCACATGTTTCTGCAACTTCACAGTCTTACTAAAGTAAAGTTTAGAGAGACTGTTTAGCTGATTAGTTACATCTTCATTGTTTTTGGTCCCGTTTAGCTTCACAGTTGGTCTGAAGCTGAAGCTGGTGAACCCAGTGGAAGGAGCCGGAGAGTTATAATCGGACTTAGATTAATAGTAATTTTGCTCTCGAACGTCTTTGGTTTGTAAATTAACTGTTTGCTAACACGTTAGCAACAAAAAGTGACCGGAAAAACTGCTAAAATCACATTTTAACTACTGATTTTATCTATTGTTCTTATTTGTTTCTTTTTTGTTTAAAATTTAAATCATGCTTTTTATTTCTACTGTTTTAATGTCTCTGTAAAGCACTTTGAATCACCTTGTAGTTGAATTGTGCCGTACAGATAAACCTGCCTTGCCTTGCCTTGTCTAAAATCTGGGACAGTTGTTGAAACCAATGAATAGAAATCAAATCATCTTTATTATCTGTGTAGGGACTCATGGAATCCATTACAAAAAACTACATTAAATTAATCCATCTCTGAAAGAAATTGGTAATATAATGATTTATTTACTTTATTTATTAATTAGCTAATTAAAACAGGGATTGGAAATTGCAATACATCAGATTTATGGCATGTTAGTGAACAAATTTTGCATTCAGCAGCCTGACTCAGTCACACCCAATGGGCTCCATCTTCTTTCTTTCTCCATTTCTTATCTTTAGGGGAACAAATCAAAACTTAGGCTGTGTTCGAAACCGCATACTTCTCCTACTACTCCTACTACTCATACTAACTTTAACTTTTTTAAGTTCCCGGATGCATACTAGATTCTCTGAAATGTTGGGTATGCATCATGAGGTTACTGCTCATACTCAAACTACCCAAGATGCAACGTAACGTGACGTCGCCGATCGTCATTTCCTGTCAAAACGGCAGTTTCAAGCTAGCTACAACGATGGTAGGTTCACTTCCTGTTTTCAAAACAAAAGCACCAATTGTATGGTAATGGCTTTCCCTATGATAAAAGGCAACGGGTATTTTATTTTGTGAAAATAACAGGAAGTGCGTTAGCTCACTGCGGCTAGCTTTAGTAGCGCCGAATTCGTGGGAACTAAATAGTAAACAGCCGGTATTTTGTCAGATTTTCAACACGTTGGGGATCTAAACGACTACTTTCTCACCTGAAAATGTTTAAAATGTTGCTAAAGTTTACAGAGTTTAGAGCTTAAGAGAAATCAGCTTCAGCCCGGTTGATTTCAGCTCGGGCAGGAGCGAAATGCATTGTGGGTAAACGCTCTGCATACTGTCTGATCGATGAGTATGTAGTATGGAAGTATGCAGTATGTAGTATGTAGTATGTAGTATGTAGTATGTAGTATGTAGGAGGCGGTTTCGAACACAGCCTTAAACTGAGGTAAAAGGAGAGCGTTCCTCACAAGACGGCGTGACGTACCTTCACATTCTCCGTGAGCGGGCTTGAGGCAGCAGAGGTAAACACGAGTTTTTCCCCAGAAGACGGAGTGAGACCTCTTCGTGTTTTTCCTCTCTCCGGTGCAGTACTGAACCCGAAGCTGTCACACAGGGCTCGAGCCTCCGCCCCTCCGTCACCACCCCCCTCCCCTCTTTCCTGCCCCCCCTTCCGTCATAACTCTTGTAGCGGGCTGTCCTCATTGGTCAAAACCGCATTCGAAGTCACTCGAGAGTGGGTGTGGCCTGGAGACATCCCTGCCCTCTGATTGGCTGTTTTTTTTAACTATGGCGGATCACAACAAATATGTTTTTTTTTTTTTTTACGTTCCTTTCAGCCTTCATGACAGGAAATGTACTTTAATGTAGCCATTTAAAAAAAATTATTAAAAGAATATTTAAACAAAAAAAATTTAAATTTTAAATTGAAAATGAAAATATAAATAAATGTTACAAATAAATAAATAAAATAACATATTTAAAAAGTTATAGCAGTCAAGTTAGAAGAATCTTTACATAAAAAAATATTTAAACAACTATAAAAAAACTATATCTAATAAATCTTTGATTAATCAGCAGATCCTTATTGACATCACTACTGTACATATTTATATAATTTAAGAACTTCATTGAGTTATATGTGTGTACAACAAAAGGAACATCATAACTACATTTAAATTTACAGGGGTGTTAAATATACATTAAATAAGCAAATGTTTTCAGAGCCGTTTTGTTTGTTGAGTCTATTGAGCGTATATATTGTTCCACGTCCTTAAGAAAATAAAGGAAATATGGTATTTTACTGACACATTTATATTTATGAATGAATAAAGATACATTTGTTGTTCTTTTTGGGGAAAACAGAATAAAACATTTTCTTCCAGTTGATATAATATCTGGAACATAGGATGTTACAGATGGAAGAAAGAACAAACTACGTATTTTCATATTGTTGATACAGATTTTCTGCTGTAGATAGTTCTTTAGGCCTGACACTTCTTCTTCTGTCCTCCACTTGTCCAGTTTCCTCAGATGTTTTAAGGACACACTGCACACCATGCTGAGATATGCCAAGTTTTCAGCTAACAGCTCTTTGGGAATCACCTTGTTGCTGCAGAAATCCTGTTTTCTGTCTGTCACACTGCGTTATCTTTGCTGTTTTTCACACATGCAGCTAAAGAAATGGGAACAAATGATGTGTCTCTGTGACAGGCTGCTGGGAACAAAGAGCCTAAAGATCCAGTTTAAAATGGCTTCTTTGCTAAGTTGTCTGTTCTGTGTGGACACAACACTGGCTCATCCCTTGAGTTAGGAGCCTTTTTCCTGCCTGAATGGTTCAGAGCTCAGAGTTAAGTGGCTTAATGAAGAAAAATGGACCGAAAACGAGTGGAAATAAGCAGAAAATGTCCAAAAAATTACATTGAAAGAGCTTCAGAAAGTGTTGAAACTATTGCTGAAGATCACTTAAGCTGCTTGGATGCAAAATATAAAGAAATAAGAGACGTCTCATGACCAAAATGCTTCAAAAACCACATAAAATACTTAATATGGCTGTCAAAGTCATACAAATGTAGATGGAAATTAATTGTTATTCAAGAAATTATAATTAAATGTCTGTTTCTGTTCATTTTAGGCCACTATTAGAGTAAATTAATGTAAAAAAAAAAAAAAATCAAATAATCTTTTGTTGCTCGTCTGACTCCAAATCTGAGGGAATTTTATTCCTGTTTCCTGATATAAAGTCCTGTTTTTCACTTTCAGTGGAGGAGAATCTGTGACAGGCTGCTGGGAACAAAGTGCCTAAAGATCCAGTTTAAAACGGCTTCTTTGCTAAGTTGTCTGTTCTGTGTGGACACAACACTGGTTCATCCCTTGAGTTAGGAGCCTTTTTCCTGCCTGAATGGTTCATAGCTCAGAGTTAAGTGGCTTAATGAAGAAAAAACAAATTCCTCTGAAGATGCTCAGGTACAAGGACTGGACTAGAAATGAGTGAAAAAGCAACCAATGTTCAAAGAAAAACTTTCTTCAGAAAGTCTGGAGAACTACTGCTCAAGACCACTTTAAAATATGACTAGAAACTCAATAAATCAGTTGCACAGACTGTTTCTGTTTCGCTTCATAATCTTTTAAATTCAGTCCTAACTTTCCTCATAATGTCAGCAAACTTTCAGGTTATAAATGTAAATGTAAATGTACTTTATTTATGCAACCCTTTACAGACAATCCTTACGGTGTACCAAAGTGCTTTACAGCAGGTAATAAATAAAGAGAAGAAGAAGAAAAAACAAATAAAAACAATAAAACAACAGTGAAAGCAATAAAATACAACAAAATCGAATAAGATACAACAAGATAAAAGTGTCATCATACTACTGGTTATTAAAAGCAATCCTAAATAAGTAGGTTTTTAGCCTAGATTTGAAGAGGCAGGTAAGTTAGAGGGAGTCAGGATAAAGGGGTAGCATAAAGTTAGGAGCTAATTAAACACGAGGCAGTGCAATCTGAGGGCATAAACAACTGTGAGAAAGCAGATTTGAAATTATGCACAGAAATTTGACCTGCCTAACAAAGAAACAGACTTCTTATTGAGCAGTATAAGAATTTTTTAAGCATTGTTCGGGTGCATTTCACTGTATCTGCAGTGTTTGCATTCGGCCGCCAGGGGGCGACGCGCAGAAAACCCTCCCACTGAAGTCTTTTCCGGTTCCAGCGGAAGTCCGAGTTTCCTTTCCCCGTGCCGTCAGCGGACTCAACGTGTCCCGACAAAATGGCACTTTATAATTTTAAGAAGATTATGGTGGTTCCTACCGCAAAGGTAAGTTTTATTCCGCTAACTTTAAAGCTTTAAACCGACGTTAACCAACAGCGTCGCTGTTAGCGCGCCGGGAGGGTCCGAGGGAGCGGAAAAAACAACGTAACAGGGAGGAAAACAAACACGTGTTTACGGCCCCGGAGAGAGAAGCAGGGTTCAGCACATTAATGAGTAAAAACAGAGAGAAAACAGCACTTTTACCTGCTGTAGAATAGGCTATAATGAGTAAAACACGAGCAGATGGGAAGGATTTGTTAGTTACATAAACACAGAGAAGAAGAAGAAGTTAGCTTCCGATGCGTGAATTAAAGGGAAAAGCATGGAGGGGCTATACTGTAGAGCAGGTCCTGTATGAGGATCACAGTGTTTTGACTGGTCAAAACTGAACTTAAATCCTTCTTTAAAGGGTTTAGATTCTTTTAAACACACTTTATTACATGTGAAGCCTTTATTTTATTTGTAATAAAGCTGAAAAGGGTAAGTTTGCTGCCTTTTCTCGCATTTACATCACATTAAACCAGGTCCTGTGTGAGGATCACAGTGTTTTGACTGGTCAAAACTGAGCTGAATCCTTCTTTAAAGGGTTTAGATTCTTTTAAACACACTTTATTACATGTGAAGCCTTTATTTTATTTGTAATAAAGCTGAAATAGGTGAAGTTTGCTGCCTTTTCTCTTATGTACATCACATTAAAGCAGGTCCTGAATGAGGATCACAGTATTCTGACTTCACAAATCTGGACCGAATTATTCTACAATGAAGATGATGGGAAAAACCCAGTGAAATTTCTCTTTTTCTGCATTTTCACAAACAGAACAAAGCTGTCACAACAAGATATTAATAAATCTGAGTCCAGATCTGAGCAGTCTGACTATCGTGGACCTGTTCTACATGCATACCTGTTTAAATATTAAAATTAAAAATGAGCGACAGTTTAATGTACAGGTTGTAAAACTGGAGGTGAAATAAAAGCCAACTCTAAATGTCGCTGAAAGGTTTGTCGGGCCTTTAAATCACTCGCCCGGTGTGCTCTTCTCTGCAGGAATTCATCGACATCACTTTATCCAAAACCCAAAGGAAGACGCCCACGGTGGTCCACAAGCATTACCAGATCCACCGCATCCGACACTTTTACATGCGAAAGGTGAAGTTCACGCAGCAGAACTACCACGACCGGCTCACGCAGATCCTCACAGACTTCCCCAAGCTGGACGTAAGTCACCACAAAGTCCGCAGGCGGTCGTTCTCCAGCCTGGTCTCTGGGGTGGGGTTGTGAAATCCTTCTGTTTTTCGCCTCTCTGCAGGACATCCACCCGTTTTACGCCGACCTGATGAACGTGTTGTACGACAAAGACCATTACAAGTTGGCCTTGGGACAGATAAACATCGCCAAGAATCTGATCGATAAGTAAGTATGGAGTAAGGTGGAGATGGCTGACGCTGGGCTGCATGTTGAGCCCCAGAGGTCGGTCAGGGGGGGCAGATCTGATGAAGAAGGGGGGCAGGTGATTAAAAATACACCTCAGGGAGTCAGAGAATGAGATAAACTGCTCAGATCCGTACACTGGGCTGGAATATTAGCCCTCCTGCACTAACACAGCTCGCATTATAAGCTCTGTTCTTGCACTGGTTTAGAGAAAGATCTTCAGGTGAAGATAACTTCCAACATCAGACTTTTGTGTGCATAAAAGGACACAAGAGTATAAAATTATTCAGTTATATAATATAAATATGTTATATAAATGATATAAAAGTGCAGTTCTGACCCACAAATCCAAGAAAAGTGAAGTTGGAGGAAAATGGTGTTTGATTCTCCGTGGACAACCACAAACTGGTTATTGATTAGGGCTGAGCAATTTTATCGATACTGCGATATAGATCGATATTTTGTTTCTCAATAAAGTATCGATTTTTTTTTTTTTTTTTTTTTTTTTTTTTTTAATTATTTATTTATTTATTTTTTATTTTTTGGCCATGAGTATCGATATTTTATTTTATTATTTTTAATTTATTTATTTTATTTTAATTCATTTTTTTATTTTTTTATTATTATTTTTTTAAATGTATTTATCTAAATTAATTAATTAATTTTAAAGCAAACTTTATTGAAAAGTCAGATGTTCCCAATAGTGAAAACACAGAACATTAATATAATACAATACAATGCCAGAAAATGATGTAATCGTATCAAATCATATCATTGGCTGAATATCATGTATCGTATCGTGAGATCGTGAGCTGTATCGCTGCAGCCCTATTAATGATTATTGAACCAGTTTCTGGATCTGGTGTCTGTTAACACGCAGCTGAAGGAAAGTGCAGCAGCAGCGGCTGTAAAGTCGTAACTTTTTGTCTTCGACCCCCCCAGTGTGGCCAAAGACTACGTGCGTCTGATGAAGTACGGAGATTCTCTGTATCGGTGCAAGCAGCTGAAGCGAGCCGCTCTGGGTCGCATGTGCACCATCCTGAAGCGCCAGAAGTCCAGCCTGGAGTATCTGGAACAAGGTGACGGTCGGCACGCTCGCACCTGCCCGGTTACGCCTCATCATGTGATCACACTCACCTCCTCGCTGTCTTCCTCCAACAGTGCGTCAGCATCTGTCCCGTCTGCCCAGCATCGACCCCAACACCAGGACCCTGCTCCTGTGCGGCTACCCCAACGTGGGGAAGTCCAGCTTCATCAACAAGGTGAGCGCCGGCTCCTGGAAGGAGTCCGACCGGCGGCTTCGGGGCCTTTCAGCCTCCTAACTTCCTCGTTTCCTCCTTCATCAGGTGACCAGAGCAGACGTCGACGTCCAGCCGTACGCTTTCACCACCAAGTCTCTGTTCGTGGGTCACATGGACTACAGATACCTCCGCTGGCAGGTGAGACGGAGGGGTCCTCGCCGCATCGTTACCACGGAGACCTGGCTTAAAGGGACAGTTCGCCTCTTTTGACATGAAGCTGTGTGACATCCCATATCAGCAACATCATTTCTGAACATCTTCTTACCCCCTGCTGCGTCCTGTGAGCAGAGTTCCAGCCTCGTTTTGGTGCTGATGAAGGTAGTCCGGCTAGTTGGCTGGGGTTTAAAAAATAAAGCGTTTTGCTTCTCAAAACAATATGCGTTCAACAGAGTAATACATTTGCATCACAAAATGGTTCTCCAGGAAAAAGTCAGACCTCACAATCGCTTGGCCCTATTTTCTCTCCCTTCGTATCACTGCCTGCTGTGTAGACCGAAGTGCAGACCGAGCAGCAAACACCGTAACAGGCGCGGCTGTCGGCAGGCATCTTTCCTTTCCTTTCCTTTCCTTTCCTTTCCTTCTTTCTTTTCTTTCTTTCCTTTCCTTTCATTTTCTTTCCTTTCCTTTGCTTTCCTTTTCCTTCCAAACACCGTAACAGGCGCGGCAGGCAGCAGCAGGCAGTGATACGAAGGGAGAGAAAATAGGGCCAAGAGATTGTGAGGTCTGACTTTTTCCTGGAGAACCATTTTGTGATGCAAATGTATTACTCTGTTGAACGCATATTGTTCTGAGAAGCAAAACGCTTTATTTTTTAAACCCCAGCCAACTAGCCGGACTACCTTCATCAACACCAAAACGAGGCTGGAACTCTGCTCACAGGACGCAGCAGGGGGTAAGAAGATGTTCAGAAATGATGTTGCTGATATGGGATGTCATACAGCTTCATGTCAAAAGAGGCGAACTGTCCCTTTAAAGGCTCCAGACCGTTCCACAGCTGCTGAGCATCACATATTCGCCTTTCTGTGCAGGTGGTGGACACCCCCGGGATCCTGGACCACCCTCTGGAGGACAGGAACACCATCGAGATGCAGGCCATCACAGCTCTGGCCCACCTGCGAGCGGCGGTCCTGTTCGTCATGGACCCGTCTGAGCAGTGCGGCCACACCCTGCAGGAGCAGCTGGAGCTCTTCGCCAACATCCGCCCGCTGTTCGCCAACAAGGTCGGTGTCACAAGGCCACGCGTTTAGGTTTAGTCCTAATGTCACCAAGAGGGCTGAAAAATGCAACTTCCTTCTACAATTCGATGCAGGCACTGATGGAGCATTTGTTCCATAAAGTGGAAGCTCGAAGCCGACATGTATGTTCATTATATGTGCTATTCATTGAATTAGCTTTCAAAGAGTCTAAATGTGTGATATTTGGTTAAAAAAGTCAGTTCACTGAAACATTAGTTCAGGAGAAATTGTACCGGTTTATCCAAAGAAACACAAAATAACCACAGAGAGACCAAAAAACAGAAATAAACAACCAAATTAAGACTCCAAACAGCCACCGAGAGATGGGAAACTACAGTTAAGAAGCTTTAAAGCTATGGTAGGTAATCCTAGAGAGCTAGCAAGAGAGCTAGCAAGATTCGAAAGTGGCCCGTCCTCTAAGCTCCACCCCCCCCTCCCCATTCCGTCAGTGCTTCATCCAAAACCGGTAGAACCGCGTACGCACATGGAGCAGGGAGCCGACAGAAGGGGGCGTAGGCAGAAAGCAGAGGCATCTGATTGGTTTTTTGTAGGCGACCAATCCCGCTGATCTCGGATTGGTCAGCTTTTTCTCAGTCCTGCAGCTGCCACAGAGGTCTGATTATTTTCGTCCCTTTTTCTAAATACATCTTGTAGAGATTTCTCTCAGGATACACGGACCATTTCACCCAGTATTACAAAATGTGTTTCTGAACAGGATTACCAGCCATGTCTTTAATGACAACAAAGAGACAAAAGGACTGATGGAAAGAGAACTTTTTCAGTTATTCCCAGCTGTGTGAGGGGAGGCCCACTGTCCCTGACTTTAAAAGCTTGATGATACCAGAGGAACATTTTAATCCTGGTGGCTCCGGTTGGGAGACGTCACCCATGGGGTTCCACAGGGCTCAATCTTCGGCCCCCTGCTTTTTTCTCTTTATTTGCTTCCTTTGGGTTCAATACTCAGAAAGCATGGGATCTCCTTTCATTGTTATGCTGACGACAGTCAAATATACATGCCATGTCAATTAAGCCCCTACTTAAAGCCTGGATGGCTTTAAATTTCCTAAATTTTAACGACCAGAAAACAGAAGTGATGGT
Organism: Odontesthes bonariensis; assembly: GCF_027942865.1. Lineage (NCBI taxonomy): Eukaryota > Metazoa > Chordata > Actinopteri > Atheriniformes > Atherinopsidae > Odontesthes > Odontesthes bonariensis. The sequence continues at coordinate 4,959,480 of NC_134519.1, forward strand.
GTTTTGTCCCAGCAGCCCCTGTTAAACATCCAATATTGATCTGGGCCCCTTGACGTCTTTATTTGAAGCACAAAGTTTCTAATTTGGGTTTTAAAATAGACGTGATCTTAAATTAGATGGCCAGGTTGGAGCAGTGGTCAAGTCCTGTTTCTATCATCTCAGGCAGCTGGCAAAGATTAAGCAAATTATTTTAAGACAAGAGACACAAAATAACCACTGAGAGACCAAAAAAGAGAAATAAACAACCAAAAAGAGTTGCACCAACAACCAAATTAAGACTCCAAACAGCCACCGAGAGATAGGGAAGCTACAGTTAAGAAGCTCTTAATGACAACAAAAACCTTTTTCAGTTATTCCCAGCTGTGTGAGGGGAGGCCCACTGTCCCTGACTTTAAAAGCTTGATGATACCAGAGGAACATTTTAATCCTGGTGGCTCCGGTTGGGAGACGTCACCCATGGGGTTCCACAGGGCTCAATCTTCGGCCCCCTGCTTTTTTCTCTTTATTTGCTTCCTTTGGGTTCAATACTCAGAAAGCATGGGATCTCCTTTCATTGTTATGCTGACGACAGTCAAATATACATGCCACTAAAAAAAGGAGCCTTAAGGGCAAATTAGACTTCTGCAACTGCGCACATCAATTGTCGCTTGGGTCTGGTCACGAACCAGTTTTGCTGTTATGCATCTGCGCCCTCGGTCTGGAATTTCTAGGGACGCACAGCAGTTTCCCCCCCAAAAGTATTCGAGAACTCGCGAGAACTTCGGCGGCGGCGGCGGAAGCACAGCCTAGTATTATAGAATCTGTGGTGGAAGTGTTTATCTTTCAAAACAACAGTGTATGCAAGAAATGGATCTGGAGTTGCTCGACATTGAAGAAGAACAGCTTCTTTTATTGGAGTTGGCGAAAATGCAAAGGAGGAAGCCACACAGACAACCGGAAAGGCATACCAAGGACCAATCACAGCCGCTTTTGGTCTGCGCACTTCCGCTTGAGCTCTGCGTGGGTTTGCGTCCGTCCGACGTGTAGTCAGGATTGTTTTGAGGTGCGCGACGACGGGTGCAGACCCTCTGCGTGGGGGGGCGTGGTCGCGCACAGAGACAGATTTGACGGTTGCAGAGGCTATGCGTCGAAAGCATAAACTCAGCTTTATCGATCAAGCCCCTACTTCTATGTCTTAAAGACATTAAAGCCTGGATGGCTTTAAATTTCCTAAATTTTAACAACCAGAAAACAGAAGTGATGGTGTTTTGTCCCAGCAGCCCCCTGTGAAACATCCCATATTGATCCGGGGCCCTTGACGTCTTATTTGAAGCACAAAGTTTCTAATTTGGGTTTTATAATAGACGGTGATCTTAAATTAGATGGGGCTGCAGATGTTTAATGCTCTTTTTGGGAAGTCCAGTTAAAAGAGCATTACAGTGATGGAGTCTGCTGGAGATGAACGCATGGATGAGTTTCTCCTGGTCTTTCTGGGAGAGGAAACCTTTAATTCTGTTGTTTCTGAGATGGAAGCAGATCCCGTTTTCCCGTTTCTGTTTTGATGCCGGTGTCTGCTTCCCGCAGCCTCTCATCGTGGTGGCAAACAAATGTGACGTGAAGAAGATCAGCGAGCTGTCGGAGGAGAACCAGGTGGGTGATTCTCAGTTTTAAAGGGGTTCAGGTTCCAGTTTTCAGACCTTTTTCTGTTTATCACATGATGGAAAGTTAAACTGTGGGACACGCGGGTCCCTTTCAGTCAGGTCTAAAGAGCCGAACTCTTCTTCTTTGACAGAAAATCTTCACGGACCTGTCGGCTGAGGGGATCCCCGTCATAGAGACCAGCACCCTGACGGAGGAAGGAGTCATGCAGGTCAAAACCGAGGTGAGGCGAAGCAGCTTTCACGTTGTGTCTGAGCTTCTGAGGCGGCGGCGGTGTCTCACGCTCGTGTGTTTTTTCCAGGCCTGCGACCAGCTCCTCGCTCATCGCGTCAACGCCAAGATGAAGGGCAAGAAGGTCCACGATGTCCTGAACAGGCTGCACCTGGCCATGCCCGCCAAGAGGGACGAGAAGGTAAGCCGGCCCGGAACTGACCCCGAGCCTCGACCCGGTTCTGCCTCGTTCAGCTCTCACGCACTTTAACTGGCCTCTGTTCCCAGGACAGGCCTCCGTTCATCCCAGAGGGAGCTCTGAACCGCAGGAAAGCCATGGAGGTGGACGCCCCCAAGCGGAAAACGGTACGTGATTTTAACCTTTTAACGGATTTTAACCTTCAGACGCAAAGCAAAGAGGAAAACGGATTAAATTAGGGGAGGAAGGAGCCTTTGGTGTGTTCGCTTCTGACACAGATGCAGGTGTTACACTCTGTATTCCACCAGTTCTGCTCCAGAGCTTCAGCTTAAACTGGTCTATGTTCATTTTAGGAATGAAATACAGTTTATTTGGACTGGAAGCAGTTTGTATTGTGGCCTGGGATCAGTCTTATAAAAAAGACATGGAAATTCAGAATTCTTTCATTTCACTCGCTAGATTCTATACTTGGAAACTGCATAGATTGCATTATAGGAGGCCGATTGTGCACGTTTATTTTTTTCAATGATGACTGTCTGTCTGTCATCGTATCCTAATTTGTAAAAGCGTCTGCTAAATGTCATGTCTGTTGAACGTAAAGTACAAAAAAAAAAATTAACCCCCCCCCGACCGGGCCGCAGGAACAAATTGCAGAACCAAACCGGTCCTTGGTGCTGAAAAGGTTGGGGACCCCTGATCTAGAACACTGGCGTTTTTTTTTTCTTCTATTTTTTTAATTTTAATTTTAATTTAATTTAAATTTATTTTCTTATTTATTAAATTTATTTTTTTTAGGCCGCTTGTGCGCCTTCACATAGAGGTTGCCCTGGGCGGTTGCCCACATTGCCCATAGCAAAAACCGGCCCTGGAGACGGAGCATCTCTGAACTGGTGTGTGTGCTTTGGTTAAATGGTCTTAATGGTCACAGAATACAACCTCCATCTTTTGTTTATCTTCCAGGAGAGGGATCTGGAGGTGGAGATGGGTGACGACTACATTCTGGATCTGCAGAGTAAGAAGCTTTTTCAGCGTTTCCCTGTGTGGAGCGGCTGAAAACGAAGGCTCATTTCCTCCATGTTGTTGTTTTTTTAAAGAATACTGGGATCTGATGAACGAGGATGAGAAGCACGACAAGATTCCTGAGGTGTGGGAGGGCCACAACATCGCAGACTACATCGATCCAGACATCATGAGGGTGAGTGGCTCCACAGTTTGCTGCTTTGCTTCAGGACTCCTCGGGTTAAATAAAGTGACGATTCGTGTCATTCGTTTGTCATTAAAAGTAAGCCGTCCATATGGGGAGGAAAGAAACCTAGGACCAGGTTTGGCTTCACCAAGCCTCGGGGAGTATTTTTAATGCCGCACAAATCAGACTCCTGACATATTGGTGCAGCAATGAGTCGTTTTCAAGATGGAAAAGTATAAAAAATAGAGCAAGATGGACACTGAAGTATGAAACTTGATATCAAATAAAGGCCTACTGGGAAATTAGGGAACCAATTAGATGTAATAACCAAAACTACACCTGAAATATGGAATACTGTTGTTGAGAGGTATAAATTAGAGAAAGAAATAAAGATTCTGAGTCGGCTTGCGTTTGATGTCATGCAGAAAGTCTTCCTCTCTTTATATCAAAAGAAAAACGGGAAAATCATGAGGGTGAGTGGCTCCACAGTTTATGGAAGGTTTGCTGCTTTGCTTCAGCATCTGTCTGTGAGGCTTGTTCTCTGATAAAATCACAGCCTCAAACACAAGATGCTGGTTTAGATCCGACTGTTGCCTTTATCTCATCTCCTTCCAACATCATTCTTTGTTGCTTTGACAAGGACACTCAACAGTGTTTCTTGGAGGATTTGCCACTTTTCTATGCTAACGAACTAACAAAGCTAACGTGAATTCCTTCTGTTGTGGACTTATTGACGTCCGTATCTGCAGAATAAACTTAAACCGACTCGGCGAGGCTCGATTCGTCTGGTTTTGTTCATTAAAAGTAAGTGGTCTTAACTTTATTCTGTTGGCTTTCCGTCGCAGAAACTGGAGGATTTGGAGAAGGAAGAGGAGCTGAAGGAGAAGGCCGGGGAGTACGACTCCGATGACGAGAGCGAGGACGAAGAGATGCACGAGATCCGCGTGCTCGCCAAACAGATCCGCGAGAAGAAGCTGCTCAAGGTGATGGAGTCCAAGTTTAAGGATGTGCACGGACCCCGCATGCCCAGGACCGCCACCAAGGTGAGAGGAGATGGAGTGTTTCTGTCAGATTAGCTTAAAAAGTGTTGGCCCTCTCGTTGCTAAACGTTTCTCAGGCTCAGATCCGGCCTGTTAATCCTGTTAGAAAGTGGCCAAAAGTACAACGTTTTGTGGTTTAAGAAGCAAAGAATGGAGCGTTTCCCAAAGTCAATCAGATGGCTGTTAAGTCATTCTTTTTGCTCTTTAGCTCCCTCTACAGGTGTGGGATGTAACTCCAGTCATGGGTGTGAGCCCTGCACACATAACGTTAATGTGAGTGTAACGGGTCAGAAGCACCTGGTGTTAAAGGGACAGTTCGCCTCTTTTGACATGAAGCTGTGTAACATCCCATATCAGCAGCATCATTTCTGAACATCTTCTTACCCCCTGCTGCGTCCTGTGAGCAGAGTTCCAGCCTCGTTTTGGTGTTGATGAAGGTAGTCCGGCTAGTTGGCTGGGGTTTAAAAAATAAAGCGTTTTGCTTCTCAGAACAATATGCGTTCAACAGAGTAATACATTTGCATCACAAAATGGTTCTCCAGGAAAAAGTCGATAGTGATACGAAGGGAGAGAAAATAGGGCCAAGAGATTGTGAGGTCTGACTTTTTCTGGATTCAATTCAATTCAGTTTTATTTATAAAGCGCCAAATTACAACAAATGTCATCTCAAGGCACTTAAATAATAAAGTCCAATTCCACCACTGAAACATACAGTTACCTAAACTAATAGAAAATAATCATCACAACAGGCCATGATGTAGCTTTATTGTGGGATTAATACGAGGAGCAGCCCATAAAGTTCTGTGCATGGAACTCGTCCTCTAAGAGTTTCATGTCAAACGAACAAAGTTGGATTTTTATTTCTAAGGAAACAAAGTGTTCGTTAATGGGAATATCTGGATATTCACACACACTCGCTGTTGTGTGATGAAACTGAGCAGCTCAAAGGTATTTTTTAGGGCCGGGCGAGTTAACTCGTTAATTATTTGACGCCAACAAATATTTTATCGCGCATTAACGCAGGTTTTATTATTGTAAAAGTCTGCTGCTCACAGGCTTTTATTCTGTAAAAGTCTGCTGCTCACAGGCTTTTATTCTGTAAAAGTCTGCTGCTCACAGGCTTTTATTTTGTAAAAGTCTGTTGCTCACAGGCTTTTATTTTGTAAAAGTCTGTTGCTCACAGGCTTTTATTTTGTAAAAGTCTGTTGCTCTCAGGCTTTTATTTTGTAAAAGTCTGCTGCTGTGGAACAGGAAAAGAAAGTAATCGGCGGATCCACCAAACATGGAGAAGGGTACGGAACTTTTACTCGGCCATTTTCATTTTAAAGTTCTTCCAGACGGCGGAGTCGACAGAACCAAAGTCATCTGTAAACACTGCCAAGTTGAATTGTCTTCTCAGCGTAGTAGTTCCAGTCTAAAATATCACTTAAAGGCAAAACACACAACTGATAGCAGCAAGTCATTCAAGGAAACAGACAGTGGAGCGAGGCTTCTACATAAAAACTACAGAAAGATGCTGATGTTAAAAGTGTGTTTGCACAACAAATGTTATGGCACTTTCATTCATATGGCAGCACATTTAAAATAAAGCTAAATGCTAAAAGCTATACGCTACTTTTGGATTCATTTTTGGATTCTGCGTACAAATGCGATTAATCGTGATTAATCAGGGAAATCATGTGATTAATTAGATTAAACACTTTAATCATTGCCCAGCCCTAGTTTTTTTTGTTGTACATTTAGACGATGTTAGAAAAAGTGTTTTTTCTAAAAGTGGGATAAAGTCGCTGATATAATGTGGTCGTGAGTGGAATCTGTTTATGATCCACAGCGTCGGTCCCAGGCGGTGACATCAGGAAATAACCACAAGGTTTGCGCGTTCGGGTTCTTTTTAATCGTTTAATGATGAGAAGAAACGTGAATAAAGTCCTGCTTTGGGTATCTCCGGGTTTAGTTTGGTGTCTCAGATGCTGTCGAGCAGCAGATGAACCTTTTCTCTGCATTCAGCCTCCGTCCTTCACAGAAGTTTGTTCGATTTAACTCCAACTGTGTGTGTTTTATGTGTTTTATGTGCTCAGGTCGAGAGAAAACACCTCGAGAGCGAGATGGATAAACTCGGTCTGGACATGAACGACAAGGATGACGTAAGTTCTCACCCGACATCGGATAACTTTGACATTTTTTATGAGATATTATGGTTTGATTAACCATCAGTTATTTCTTGTTTTGTACAATTTAAAACTTAAATACTAAATAAATTAGAACAAAGAGTCTGAAATGAAGTTATTATCCACAAATCACAGCATCACATCTGGTTCAAATACCTCAATTTTCAGCCGTTAGTCTGGTGGCATTTCTAACTTCTTAAGTTTATGGTTAAATAACCTTTTTTATAAGGAAAAGCTGACGAATGTTCATCTTTAAGATGCATGATTTGATGTTTTAGTCTCATCATTCAGCCTGAAAGTGATATCAAATCAAATGCAGCAGGGAGTGTAAGAAGCATTAAAAATATATGAAAGAATATAAAGAGAAACAAATAAAATAAAATGTTTCATTTCTTTCTCATGGGCGGATCTGTTTGAGGCCCGTTTTTTGATCATTCTTCCTCGTCCTCTTTCAGAGCCATTACGCTCAGCAGGCCCGGCGCTCCCGCAGCGTCACGCTGAAACGGAAACGCGAAGTTTCGGTGCCTCCGACCTCCAAAACCCGCAGCCAGAGCGCCTCCCGCCCGCCTCGAGATCAGTCGGGTTTACGCGACACAAAGGTCTGTTTTCCCTTTATTTACTTCTTCTTCTTCTTCTTGTTTTTCCCGTGAGAACCGTTTAAAGAGACGGGTTAAAACCTTTGTTGTTGTTGTTGTTATCAGATGGTGAAGAAGGCCAAGGTGATCATGAAGAAATCCCAGAAAGACATGAACCGCCAAGGCAGGAAGGGCGAGGCGGACAGGCACGTGTTCGACCTCAAACCCAAACACCTCTTTGCCGGGAAGAGGAAGGCGGGCAAAACCGACCGCAGATAAAAAGTCGTTCTCTCCGCTGTTAACACCTGGACGCCTGAGCCTTTTAGAAATCAATCCACACCATTAATGATTATGTTTCTGTCGAAGCATTTGCTCACAGGTCTTCAGACGTAGAAAAGCAGAGGTGATAAAAACCAGTTATAATGGTTTCGGTTCTTATTTCACCCTGAACAAACCAGCCTGATGTCAGACATTGTTCAGCTGATTTATCAAGCTTTCAGAAGTTTTTCTCCTGGCAGTCGGATGAAATGTAACGCCTCACAGCGTATGTGTACGGCTTGATTTGGATAAAGTGATGATGATGCTTTTCTTTGTAGGTCTCCTCTTGAACAAGGGAGCCAAATAAATGTCCACCTGAGCTAAACTGCTGTCCACTTGTCTTTTGTGTAATGTTTTTACACTGTAATGGAGATAATTACTTATATTTGTGGCAGCTGTAAAATGATAGCTTGAGATGTCACCTGAAACGTGCCGAACTTGGTTTAACTTTTACCTCTTTTAACCATTTTTTGATTAATCTTTAATGTAGACGCCTTGAAACAAATAGCGTAACGTACAGACGAGCCTTTGACAGCCGCTTTTTAATTCGGCGTTTGTTTTATCACGGTTAATAAAGACTATTAGACTTTATTACACAGTTTCCTCTTCAGGACGCGATTTGAAACTTTAGCGAGTTCGGGGAAAAAACAAGAATTTCAACCCTTTTGAAAATGATTTTCACATTTTCCATATGTATGTAGCATGGGCGTCGCACCCGTGGGGGATGGGGGTGTTTCGACACCCCCATTTTTTTACAGCAAGATGATTTCATGAATTTTCAATGACCAAATAAAGTTTGAACAAATCATAAAATGTGTTTTAATGAATCTATAGCCTCTTTAGAATAATTCCATCCAGATTTGAGCAGTGTAACTATTGTAGTTTCCATACAGGATCTAGTTTAGTGTGATCAAAATGTAATAAAATGGCCCTGTTCTGCCTTTTTACAAATCAGAAAAAGGTTTCACAAATCATAAACAAGGTTTTAATGAATCTACAGCCTCTTTAGAATAATTCCATCCAGATTTGAGCAGTGTAAAAATTGTAGTTTCCATACAGGACCTAGTTTAGGGCGATCAAAATGCAAAAAATGCAGTGAAATGGCCCTTTATGCCCATCCATTTAATTCGCGAATCGGATGCCAACTTCAGTGTCGTGTCTATGGGCTTGATGTGCCCCCCCCCGTAACACCCCCACACTTAAAATCACTGCTCCACCCCTGGTATGTAATTTAAAATGCTTAAAAACTCACATTTTTAAGGTATTTTCAGTTGAATTTCCTGGGTTTTTGACGTTTTAGAATTGAGTTTTATTGTGAAAAACCTCGGGCCGGAATTAGCTTCGTTATCGTCTCTGTAACGGCACTTTAACGGTTCTGTAACGGTTCTCCTCAACTGTCAACTCGGATATTTCACTAAACCTCTTGAAGCGTTTTTTCGCCCCCCGAAGACAATGAGAGACAGGAGAACGACTGCCGCAGTGTCTCGGAATAAAACCCCGTTTTGGTAGACCTTGTGGTAAGTTGTGTTCCGTGTTTTTGACGGGTTGTCTCAAACCGTTAGCCCGTTAGCATGCGCGGTTCCGCCGCCGGCTAACGGACACAACGTTAGCTTAGCTTAGCTTGCGTTGAGCACTGCTCACTTTCAGTCAGTGAGGTTGATTTGTTTGAGCTTGAACTGTCTTAATATTTATCGCAACACATCGGCGGCATTAACGGAGCTGTAACCGCCCTCCCAGCTCTGGGTAAAAGCCAGTGACAGTCGGCAGGAGGAACTGAGCCCCCGGCCAGACTGTCTGGAAGCTAAACACAGGGTGTTTTATTCTGTTGGACCTTACAAAGAACGAATGAAAGTCTGTGTTGGTTTCAGACAGATTGGCCTGCTTGATAACATCTGTTTTTTAATTTTTTTTATTTCCGTGCTGCGCACCCAGGCACCTTTCGTCAGCTCAAGGGCGAATGTCAGACGCCGGTTTAAAAGCGTGACAGCCGGAGGCAGCTTTAAGCGTGTCTTAACCAACATATGAGGCTCCATAACAATAATTACGTCATTCTGACACTCACACAGATGTAGAAGCCTGATTCATCCCTGTAATTCATCCCTGTAATTCATCCCTGTAATTCATCCCTGTAATTCATCCCTGTAATTCATCCCTGTAATTCATCCCTGTGAACATGCTGTCAAACAATAAGGGCAGTTTAGCCTGAGATTACTATGGAAGCCCGTTTCCGCCACTTAATAAAAATACATTTAGAAATACTATCTCATAATTATGAGATACTAAGTCAAAAATATGAAATAGTATCTCATATTTATGAGATACTAAGTCAAAATTATGAGATAATATCTTATAATTATTAGTGATGCTCCGATCAGCATTTTTTGGACCGATCACCAAAATCATGATCTGCCCGATTGCCGATCACTGCCGATCACGGAAGGAATCGGACATTTCCATGCCTTTCATCTAGCAGAGAGTGCACCATTTATAGAAATTAAACTGCCAGAGGTAGCTGGGGACATGTAGAACAAGAATCTGGTGGAGTTTGCAGAAAACAATTGTTTTTTTTATTTTCTATTAATATTTTAATCTGCCCATATACATCATCCATTGGGTATGATTTCAACATCAGATTATTAAACAATGATGCAGTGAAATAACTTGAAAATCACCACAGAGGTAGCTGGGGACATGTAGAACAAGAATCTGGTGGAGTCGGCAGAGAACATTTTGATTTGGTTCTAAATGAAGTTTTCAAATCTGACTATGCAGAAATGAGTTTGATTATGAATATGCTTCAATAATTTTTTTCTATAATTTTGTTTTAATCATTAAAAAGAATGTAGTAAAAAAACAACCAAGTAATGACAGGTATTCCAACAAATGAAAAATCAACTTCGATATAGATTTCTGAGTTTACGGGGTGCACTTGAATGCACCATACATCCGCTCACACACTTTACCGTACGACGCGATGTAAACGGGCACTCGATTTTCAAGTGTAGCTAGCGCGACCGTGCCTCTCCGAAGCGCAGATGGCGTGACCGCAGTAAGTTTCACATCTTTCTGACACACTTCGAAGAAATTCCAGACAGGAGAGGTCATGTTGTGGAGATGCACTGTAGAGGTTTTGCCTGTTCGGTTCTGTACACACGTCACGTACCACATTAGAAAGTGGTCGCTAGTAATTTACGTCACGTGATCGGCATTTTGATCGGCATATTTTTCCGATCGCCGATCAGGCTATTTTTGGGCATTATCGGCCGATCATGATCGGCAGCCGATCGATCGGAGCATCACTAATAATTATGAGATACTAAGTCAAAATAATGAGATAGTATCTCATATTTATGAGATAGTAAGTCAAAATTAAGAGATAATATCTCATAATTATGAGATACTAAGTCAAAAATATGAGATATTAAGTCAAAATTATGAGATATTTTCACACAGCAGTTCAAGTAGCAGCTCTTTGGTGTGGGAAGATTGACACAGAAATGGATTGTGAGTACATTGAGGACTACTTTAAACGTGTGTTTACAACAAAGTAAATGCTATGAGATAGTATCTCATAATTTCGACTTAATATCTCATAATTATGAGATAGTATTTCTAAATTTATTTTTATTAAGTGGCGGAAACGGGCTTCCATAGCTAACAGAGACAATCCCTAAGATTTGAATTCTTTTTGATGGAATTGAGCAGAGTGAATGAGGACTTAAGGGTTTGTTAGGCCCCTGTAATATAAAAAACTACCACAGGCAGGGTGGTGATCAGCTGCTTTTCTCCTCGTGTGGCTTTTCTTTCTGTTAATGAATCATAGTAGATTCATTCCAGCGTTACCAGAGCAAAGAAATGTCTAAGCTGCAGCTCTTTTTAAACGGTTACTGTGATGCATAGATTAGATCAGGAAATTAATCCAACAAGCTTTTTGTTTTTGGGGAATTTTGCCCTTTTTTTTCCACCCAGGTGGTTCCTGTACTGGTTCATGACTGGTACCAGAACCGGTTCATCACCTTGTGGTGCCGTGCTGTTGCTCAGCTATGCTTCTGTTTTATTTCTGCGTCTGCGTTCTTATTTATAATGATTTTTCCCTATTAGCAACTTGCTGTAATCCAGCATGTTTACATCATGTAAACGGCATCGATGTTTCGTTCTATCCCAGATAAATAGACAAGAAATAAGTCATTTAGAAAGCACTATAATGTCAGATATTTAGTGTATCTGCCTGTTGAAATGATTAAAACTGATCCAGCCTCGGATAGGCAGTGGATTTGGAAACATTAAGTAGGTTTTAAATCAAAAAGCCACTGGTTTTAGCTTCTGAGAAAGGTGTGCTGTGATCATAATTGTGTATTTTAGGGTTTTGGACTACGTTAGGCGACACTTTCATTTTTTAAATATATTTCTGAAAACATTTTATATTGCGTAGAATAAAAAAAAACTGTAATTTAGACCATTTAAGCTGTCAGATTGAAAAATAAGTGTTTTCAGCCTCATTAAAATACACAAATACCTATTTAAGATGACAGTCCAGTTACTGGTCATTACTTTGTGTTTGTTTCCCCACAGCTGAATAAATAAAAGTGCATCAGAAGCTCGTCTTCTAAGATCTGTAATTGAATATTTCTCTCACAAAATATTGGCCGAAAACATTGTTTGCTTCTCAGTTTCTTGCCCTCGTGTTTCACAGCGCACCTCTGAGGGGTTTGTCGAGCGTAAACACCCGGCGACACTGTTTTCTTCACACGTCATTTCACACGTTCGCACTCAGAAGCTGCCAAAAACAACCACCCAGCCGAGCTCCGTACGCTCCTCCCGTGTTTTCCTCTCTGTGTGCTGGCTGCTGAGCGAAGGACTCTCACGGTTTTCCTGCTTTCAGGCTGGTTTCATCAGGGTTTGGACGGAGGGATGCCGGTGGAGAGTGGGAGCAGCGCTGCCGCCCGCCAGGCAAAGCAGAAGAGGAAGTCTCACAGCCTTTCCATCCGCAGAACCAACAGCACGGAGCAGGACCGCTCCGGTCTGCAGAGAGACATGCTGGAGGGACAGGTGATGGACTTAAGTTACTCCTTAAACTACAGAGCAAGCACAAACCAACCCTGATCCCTGATGGGGGACATTTTTCTCCACTTGGGGTGTACTTTCTCCTCTAATTTCACACTGGAAACAGTGATACTCGTCAAAATTTTTGACTTTTTTCGAATTTCAAACACACATCATATGCAATGCAATTTTTCATTGTGTAGAAAAATATGCATACATTGAAAATATAGCAGTTTTTGTGTGTGTTTTAACAGAATTGGTGTTTACATCATATAAACCAGTATTTAAAGGGTTACATTTTTTAAAATAATTGAAAACTTGGAGGTTATGATCAGAACTGAAGTGGAAGAAAAGATTTATAAAAAAAAAAGTGGGAAAAAAATATTAACATATGGTATTTTGGGGATCATTTTAGAAATTAAGTTGTGTTTTAAATCAGACATAACAACAAAATTAAAAATCCAGAAAAATCAATGTTGTTGCCAATCATTGACATATCCCAGACCATAATTATCCCTACTCAATAATTCCTCTTTGCATTCCATATTTTGAAAATACTGGCACCTAAAGGCTTAAAATTTGGCCTAAAAAGTTCAAATTGGCATCTAAAGGGTTAATTTTTAAAAAATAATTGAAATATTGGTAGTTATGATCAGAACTGAAGTGGAATAAAATATCTATGAAAAAAAAGTGGAAAAAATAGTAATATATGATGTTTTTAGGTCGTTTTAAAAGGGGACAAAAATGTCCCTTTTCAGAAATTATGGAGTTTAAAAAAAAAAAATCAGACATAGCAAAAAAATTTAAATCCCTAAAAATCAATGTTGTTGTTGATCATTGACATATCCCAGACCATAATTATCCCTACTCAACAATTCCACTTTGCATTCCATATATTGAAAATATAGCAGTTTTATTTTATTTTTTTTACAGAAATTGGCGTGTACATCATATAAACCAGTATTTAAAGGGTTAAATGTTTTGAAAATAATTGAAACATTGGTAGTTATGATCAGAACTGAAGTGGAAGAAAAGATTTATGAAAAAAAAAAGGGGGAAAAAATGTTAACCTACAATATTTTAAGGTTGTTGTTGTTGTTTTAAGGCTGAAAGAAATTAAGTTTTAAATCAGGGATGAGGGTTAAAGTGCTCGTGAAATGCTTGATAGCTCGAGTATTTCCAGCTGAAACATCAAACGGCTCCCCTCCCCTGGCCGTCATTATTAGCTTGCTGTCTGCACCCGTAAGCACTCTAGTTGTAAGCCTAAGCCAATTAGCCTTTAATGCACCCGTTTAGAGGACACACGATGGTTTATAGTGTCGCAGGCCACAGTTCCTGCAGTATTACCGTAAGGCTGTTTTCACTTGGCTGTAAACCTGTTGGATTTAGCACAGGCTCGAGCATCTGCACAATCAGGGCTGTTTGTTCACGTTTCTCAGGTGTTCTTAGGTCTCACTCAGCTGAGGAGGAAGGCAGAATAAAAACAGCTTTCCTCGTGCTCACCATCAGAAAGGATGGTCGGTTTAGCGCCAGTAGCTCCATGCTGCGCTCCTATTGGCTGGTTTTGCAGATGTAGGTCTTAAGCAGCACGCGCACTCATTCTGATTATTCCAGCATCTGTCTTTGTAAATGTAAAATGTATTTTATTTCTACAGCCCTTTACAAACAATCATTACGATGTTCCAAAGTGCTTTACAGCAGGTAATAAATCAAGAGAAGAATAAGTAAAAACAAATAAAAACAATAAAAGAACAGTGAAAGCAAGGCAAGGCAATTTTATTTATAGAGCACAATTCATACACAAGGTAATTCAAAGTGCTTTACAGCTACATAAAATCACAAGAAGGCAATAAAATCATTAAAAAGAAATAAGAAATAAAAAAACCATTAAAAATAATCATTCATTCATTAATTTAAAAGTGAAAGAGTGCAGATAAAAATACTTTCAGCAATAAAATACAACAAAATCGAACAAGATAACATAAGATAAAAGAGTTTCATCATACTACTGGGTATTAAAAGCCATCCTAAATAAGCAGGTTTTTAGCCTAGATCTGAAGAGGCCCAGGTCAGAAATAAGACTTTGAACCTCCTTTACTGTCCCATGTAGGACGACTGTTTCGAAGCCATAACCAGATTTTTCACCACGATTCTTCCTTCTAAGGCGGCTCAAAGTTGCACAGTGTGTACCGGACTGCAGGGAGGCCGAATCACTGACAAATGGGGTCAAAATGAACTTAAATTATCTATAAATTAGCTCATGTTTTGCCTCGCAGGCATCATCAGAACCTGACCTGTTTCCATATTTTTCATTTTAGTTTTTTTCCATTGTTTTATTCAACTTTGCATAGTTACAAAGCCTCAAGTTCACTTTCTCTCACAGAAAACATTACTTCTGACCCGTCTTTATTAGTAGACTTTTCATTGGTTTTCTCTCTGCATCATCATGTAAAGGCATCTACTTTAAGCCTACAGTAGCCTGGCTCTTTGGAGGGGGGACCTTCCAGAGTCCTGTGTCCTCCAACAGATGATGAGATGTTTCCTCAACATAAAAGCCTGTGAAGTTATCCTGGTAGACCCCCACTGGCCTCATAAAGTAAATGAAACAGCTTTGTTTTGAAAGGATTTACCACAGTTTAGCTAAAGATGGTAACAGCTACATGGTTTTACCTTCAGACATACAGATCAGAGCATAACTGTCGATCCTGAATACGTGTCCTGATGCTTAAAGGAAGTTATGTAGCGCTTCTGTTTTAATGTCGTAAAATGTTCTGAATACATTTTTGAGGCGTCGGTTGCGGCTCTAAAAGCCGGTCGTTGGTGATCGAGGAGAGAAAACTCGGCTGTTTTGTATTCAGACCAGAGCACAAGTGTTGTTATGACCTCATGACCTTTTGTTTTTTCCACTCTGGTCCCTTTTTGGTTCCAGTCCTCTGATAATCTGGAGTCCCTCATGAGAATGGAGGTAAGTTTCAGGCGTCAGACATTAGAGTAACACCCCAGATAGTGACTAGGTCTGATGTAGTTTAGGTCTGTTTGATATTAAAGGGATAGTTCGCCTCTTTTGACATGAAGCTGTATAACATCCCATATCAGCAACATCATTTCTGAACATCTTCTTACCCCCTGCTGCGTCCTGTGAGCAGAGTTCCAGCCTCGTTTTGGTGTTGATGAAGGTAGTCCGGCTAGTTGGCTGGGGTTTAAAAAATAAAGCGTTTTGCTTCACAAAACAATATGCGTTCAAAAGAGTAATACATTTGCATCACAAAATGGTTCTCCAGGAAAAAGTCAGACCTCACAATCTCTTGGCCCTATTTTCTCTCCCTTCATATCACTGCCTGCTGTGCAGACCGAGCAGCAAACACCGTAACAGGCGCGGCTGTCGGCAGGCGAAGAAGATGTCCATAAATGATGTTGCTGATACGGGATGTCATACAGCTTCATGTCAGAAGAGGCGAACTGTCCCTTTAAGAGTAGAAGCTGTGTGGTGGCTCTGTTTTGAACTGCAGCATTTAGTGTTCTGTGATGATGAGACTGGTATTTTGTTTGTGGTGCAGCTCCAGAGGAGTTAATACCTGCTTAATGTTGGAGATTAAAGAAAGAAGTTTTCTAGTTTAGGTGCAGAGGTAAACGTATTTCAGCCTTTTCCACGGTGTCTCCATCGTCATCATTTCTTCTTCTGCTGTCAGGGAGCGCGTTGGTCCCTACGTGCAGGTTACTGTTACACGATTTAACCATAAATATAAAACATTATTTAAAGTTTTAAGTGTTTTTTTTTAAGGCTTTCGGAGGCTCTAACACGAGTTCTGCTCCAGCCGGTTTCATTTATTCAACGTGAGCGAATAAGATTTAACTTTGTGGACCCTCCCCCCGTGCACTTATTGCAGTGTGTGCACGTGACACAGACCTTTTCACCGCTCACTGTACACTTGACTGATTTTCTTTGGAAAATCTAACTGCGAGCAGCAGTTCAACCCTCCACCGTGGCCAAAGCTTCGAGGAGACGAGTCTCGTTTCTCTGAACTCCAGCCAGAAAATAACGTTTTTCTGCACACATATTAAAACTGTTCTACTAACTACTCTTAATAATCTAAACAAACCAAAAACAGGCCTTTTCAAGGTTCTTTTAGGAACGGGGAGCTTAGTTTTTAATAAGAATACGATATAAGCATTTTTAAGCAAATAACTGGTGGCTTATTTCCATTTTTGTCCCTATTTTTCACCGTAAATACAAAAAAGGAGCTTAAAAATGCTCTCACTTTAATTTAATAATCAGTAAAATTAGTGATGCTCCGATCAGCATTTTTTGGACCGATCACCGATCACCAAAATCATGATCTGCCGATTGCCGATCACTGCCGATCACGGAAGGAATCGGACATTTCCATGCCTTTCATCTAGCAGAGAGTGCACCATTTATAGAAATTAAACTGCCAGAGGTAGCTGGGGACATGTAGAACAAGAATCTGGTGGAGTTTGCAGAAAACAATTGTTTTTTTTACTTTCTATTATTATTTTAATCTGCCCATATTCATCATCCACTGGGTATGATTTCAGCATCAGATTATTAAACAATGATGCAGTGAAATAACTTGAAAATCTCCAAAGAGGTAGCTGGGGACATGTAGAACAAGAATCTGGTGGAGTCGGCAGAGAACATTTTGATTTGGTTTTAAGGAAGTTTTCAAATCTGACTATGCAGAAATGAGTTTGATTCTGAATATGCTTCAATAATTTTGTTCTATCATTTTGTTTTAATCATTAAAAAGAATGTAGTAAAAAAAACAACCAAGTAATGACAGGTGTATGTATTCCAACAAATGAAAATCAACTTCGATATAGATTACTGAGTTTACGGGGTGCACTTGAATGCACCATAAATCCACTCACACGCTTTACCGTATGAAGCGATGTAAACGGGCACTTGATTTTCAAGTGTAGCTAGCGCGAAGCGCAGATGGCGTGACCGCAGTAAGTTTCACATCTTTCTGACACACTTTGAAGAAATTCCAGACAGGAGAGGTCATGTTGTCGAGAAGCACTGTAGAGGTTTTGCCTGTTCGCTTCTGTACACACGTCCCGTACCACATTAGAAAGTGGTTGCTAGTAATTTACGTCAAAAAAAAAAAAAAAAAAAAGCTTGTAATTACGTCACGTGATCGGCTTTTTGATCGGCATATTTTTCCGATCGCCGATCAGGCTATTTTTGGGCATTATCGGCCGATCATGATCGGCAGCCGATCGATCGGAGCATCACTAAGTAAAATAAATCTTTCTTAAACAATACAGCTTTTAATTCACCATAACTGAGAGTTTGCTTGTTAAAACAAGTGTTTTCTCCTGGAATATTGCAGTTACATTTATTTTTTATTCCCTTTACTCCCAAAATATTGATTGTAAAACCCCACTCAGACGTTTTTCAGGCACCAACCCATCCTGTTCTGAGTTCTGTGTTTCACTCATTCCTTCCTCTGATGGAGGCTTTTAAGACTGAAACAGGATTTATTTCCTTCCTCGTGCTTTAATGTGTGAAAAGAGACTTTTCTCCTTTGCAGGAATGACACGTTGCGAAAGCTTCGATATATTTCACCAGGATTCAGTCATCAGATTTATTAGATTTGAAAACATAACAGTTTTATTATACCAGTTGTTTTTTGGTTGTCTTTCTCCTTAAAATATCTGAATTTTCCGTGTTTTTAACGTTTTTTTTTTATCTCGCAGGACTCCAAGCTGCCTCTGTCTCTGAGGAGCAATCTGCTGGACCTGTTCAGCCAAATCGAGCGGGAGTTTGAGAACCTCTACATAGAAAACATAGAGCGTAAGTCACCCTGAGGGCGGACGGCAAACCCATTCGAGCTGAAAGCTTTTTTGATTTTCTGCATTTCAGACAGATTTTTGTCCACATTAATATTTGAAGAGAGCATCATTTTACACCACTTTTGGTGTTTTCTGCTCTACAATTACTGACAAACACTGGAATCCCTGCATCTGGGTGGATGTTGATTCAGGTTTTTCATCTTTTTAAGAGAATAAAACATATAGGAAACCATTAATTTAATAGCTGAATGCTCTGACTTCCTCTCAGATGAAGGAATTAAATGTGGAATCACTTTGTAATCTGTATTCCTAAAACAGCTACTTATTTTGAAATACGTGCTTTTATGTTGAAACAAGGAAAACAGGAAGTAGCGCCGGTTAGCTCCGTGAGCTTCACACAGGCTGTGTTCGAAACCGCATACTTCTCCTACTACTCCTACTACTCATACTGCGAGAAGTTCCCGGATGCATACTAGATTCTCCTAAATGTTGGGTATGCATCATGAGGTTACTACTCATACTCAAACTACCCAAGATGCAACGTAACGTGACGTCGCCGATCGTCATTTCCTGTCAAAACGGCAGTTTCAAGCTAGCTACAACGAGGGTAGGTTCACTTCCTGTTTTCAAAACAAAAGCACCAATTGTATGGTAATGGCTTTCCCTATGATAAAAGGCAACGGGTGTTTTATTTTGTGAAAATAACAGGAAGTGCGTTGCTCACTGCGGCTAGCTTTAGTAGCGCCAAATTCGTGGGAACAAAATTGTAAACAGCCGGTATTTTGTCAGATTTTCAACACGTTGGGGATCTAAACGACTACTTTCTCGCCTGAAAATGTTTCAAATGTTGCTAAAGTTTACAGAGTTTAGAGCTTAAGAGAAATCAGCTTCAGGCCGGCTGATTTGGGCTCGGGCAGGAGCGAAATGCATTGTGGGTAAACGCTCTGCATACTGTCTGATCGATGAGTATGTAGTATGGAAGTATTCAGTATGTAGTATACGGTTTCGAACACAGCCACAGAGACCGAGGAGCACCTGTAACGGTGATGTTACCTGCTAGTTTATCTTTATTTTATCACTCCATGCTTCGTGGTGTTTGCTGTAACTGTGTGAATGTGATGCATTCAACAGACTTTTATAATAAAACCTGCGTTAATGTGCGATAAAATATTAATCGGCGTTAAATAATTAACAAGTTAACTTGATAATAACGAGTTAACTCGCCCAGGCCTAGTAAAAACTGACATTTAGATTCTCATCCCATCACTGGAGTCTCAGAACAGTGAGATAACAGAGACCTTTCTAAATGTTTTCCTCCTGACCTCAGCGAGTCAAACCGCCTCCTGAAACGTCCTGTAACACGTTTGCCTTGCAGTGCGCAGAGAAATCGACACGTTGAACGATCGTCTGGCTGCAGAGGGACACACGTTCGAAGGCGCAGATTTAGCTAAAGGAGCTCTGAAGACCAAAGGTGAGTAATGCTCGACACTCGTTTACATTCAAAGCTCTGAACTTCCCAGGAGTGACATCATTGTTTTTGTGTTCTGGTTTGGACGAACAGCGAGTCATAGCACCAGCCAGCTGTCTCAGAAACTGAAGACGACCTACAAGGCTTCAACCAGCAAGGTAAACATGCTTTTACACAGCCGATTTCCTTTGAAATTCTCTCCTGATTTGGAAGTTTAGAAATGGTACGTTTAGTCATTTAAACTGTCTGCATGAGTTTAAAGTTGTGCCTGATTAAATCCTTAAAGGGACAGTTCGCCTCTTTTGACATGAAGCTGTATGACATCCCATATCAGCAACATCATTTCTGAACATCTTCTTACCCCCTGCTGCGTCCTGTGAGCAGAGTTCCAGCCTCGTTTTGGTGTTGATGAAGGTAGTCCGGCTAGTTGGCTGGGGTTTAAACAATAAAGCGTTTTGCTTCTCAAAACAATATGCGTTCAACAGAGTAATACATTTGCATCACAAAATCGTTCTCCTGGAAAAAGTCAGACCTCACAATCGCTTGGCCCTATTTTCTCTCCCTTCGTATCACTGCCTGCTGCCGACAGTTGCTTCTGTTACGGTGTTTGCTGCTCGGTCTGCACTTTGGTCTGCACGGTCTGCACAGCAGGCAGCAACAAAAGAAAGGAAAGGAGAGGAGAGGGAAGGAAAGGAAACGAAAGGAAAGGAAACAAAAGGAGAGGGAAGGAAAGGAGAGGGAACGAAACAAAAGGAAAGGAAAGGAGAGGGAAGGAAAGGAAAGGAAAGGAGAGGAAAGGAAAGGAAAGGAAGGAATCGAAAGGAAAGGAAAGGAAAGGAAAAATAAGGAAAGGAAATAAAAGGAAACAAAAGGAGAGGGAAGTAAAGGAAAGGAAGGAAACAAAAGGAAACAAAAGGAGAGGGAAGGAAAGGAAGGAAACAAAAGGAAAGGAGAGGAGAGGGAGGGAAACAAAAGGAAGGAAAGGAAACAAAAGGAGAGGGAAGGAAACGAAACGAAACAAAAGGAAAGGAAAGGAAAAATAAGGAAAGGAGACAAAAGGAGAGGGAAGGAAACAAAAGGAAAGACAAGGTAACAAAACAAAAGGAAAGGAAAGGTCTGACTTTTTCCTGGAGAACGATTCTGTGATGCAAATGTATTACTCTGTTGAACGCATATTGTTTTGAGAAGCAAAACGCTTTATTTTTTAAACCCCAGCCAACTAGCCGGACTACCTTCATCAACACCAAAACGAGGCTGGAACTCTGCTCACAGGACGCAGCAGGGGGTAAGAAGATGTTCAGAAATGATGTTGCTGATATGGGATGTCATACAGCTTCATGTCAAAAGAGGCGAACTGTCCCTTTAATGTGGAGACTCCGCACACGGTAAAATGGTTGTAAAGTGTAGTAAATGTACCTGTGAAAAGGCTTGATTGGCCTCTGTGTTTAGCATCACGTGACTTTCTCAACGTTAAACACAGAACTGCTGTCTTTTCACCTTCTTTGCTCATAGCCGCGTTCAAATTCTTGCCACGCCAGAGTAGGCGGATCCCGCAACTTCAGCGTAACCAGTTGGGAGTTGTGGGGTGGAGACTCATGGGTAACTTGTTGATTTCTCCCCCTTGTGTGCCAATATGCATGAACAGCCCAGCCAGGGGGTCGACACTCCCTCCCCACGAGACTTGGTCATTCAAATGTAGGAGTTTGAGCTTTTTTAACTCAGTTTCTGCGTGAGATAAAAACTGGACTTTTACTATCTCACTAACTGGCTTTTTCAGTTGCACCTCTTTGGTTTTGGTTTAGCTTCTTACGCATACTGGTACACTGTGGAGACATGTATGATGTATGATGGAGTGGAGTGTGCAGTCTGCTAAAAAAAATGGCTGGACCAGGTCAGATTTAGCATTTTTAAATGTTTTTCCTTCCTTTTATGCGCTTCGATAAACAATTAAAGCCTGATGCAACGAGTTTAGAGGCGACTGGAAGTCTGAATCCGTTATACGGTCTTATTATTAGAATAAACCAGTGGATTTTATAAATACTCAATGGACCAAAGTCTGTTGCTTGTAATGTTACCTTGTCAAACTTCTGGTGTTCTTGCAGGAGTGACTCAGAGCTTGAAAATGAGCTTAAATAATAAGTGACGTTTATCTTAAATCACGTTAAATCTCAGGTGGAGCTTTAATCAAATCTGAAGCAATCTTTTGAAAAGAAGTAGCTGAAAACAAACAACTTCTGTGGTGGACAGCCACAAGAGGAACATGTTTAGTGCTCTTCTTCAGGAATCATTCCGCAAAGGGATTAATTAATCTATCTATCCATCCATCCATCAATCAATCAAAGTGTCCACGGAGCTAACCGGCGCAACTTCCTGTTTTACTTGTTTCAACATAAAAGCACGTATTTCAAAATAAATAGAAATAAAAAAAACTCCTGCATTTACAGCCAAGTTGAATTGTCTTCTCAGCGTAGTAGTTCCAGTCTAAAATATCACTTAAAGGCAAAACACACAACTGATAGCAGCAAGTCATTCAAGGAAACAGACAGTGGAGCGAGGCTTCTACATAAAAACTACAGAAAGATGCTGATGTTAAAAGTGTGTTTGCACAACAAATGTTATGGCACTTTCATTCATATGGCAGCACATTTAAAATAAAACTAAATGCTAAAAGCTATACACTACTTTTGGGTTCATTTTTGGATTCTGCGTACAAATGCGATTAATGGTGATTAATCAGGGAAATCATGCGATTAATTAGATTAAACACTTTAATCGTTGCCCAGCCCCAGTTGTCACATCTGAGCATCTATTTTGGACCAATGAGAAGCTTCTCTGGGGATGTTATGTCACCAGATGTCGCTGGATTTGGCTGCAGCAGACTGCGCACCGACTCCTCAGATTCTAGAGACCCGATTAGATTCATTCGCAGCTTTTTCTGCAGCGCTGAACCCTGCAGCTCCCGGCCCCCCCCCCCCCCCGTCGCTGCTTCAGCTGTTTTTAATGTAACCTGATGCATCAGTGTTGCATTCTACTCATTCTCTGTCTAGTCCACAAAGAAATGCCCCCCCATCACACGTGAGTAGACTCATCGCAGCTACCGTCACGTAGCAGTTTTACCGATGTTCCACCGACGCCATCGCTCACTAACAGCCAGCAGCCGCAGTGTGTTTCACCTCATCGTCAGTTTGAGCATCATCTCTTCCACCTGTTGCACTCCCCTCTCAGATGAATGACGCCTCTCTCCTCCTTCCTTTCAGTTGGAACTTATTTAGCGGTCTGTGTCCAAAGCGAACCAGGAGTCCCGTTTGTATCATTCCCATCTTTAATGTAAACACCCACCGACTCCGACGCAGCTGACGTAAAATGACTGACCCGTTTCCCGTCTCTGAATTCTTTTGTTTCCGTGCGGTTTATTTTGCATTGAAAGTAATCTGCTGTACTGACACAGATTTCTGTTGATTTGGTGTTTATGTTGCAGATCTGGGTTTGCTGACGGCTGATGCTGTTTGTTTTAAATCTCCACGCAGTTGAGCTCAAAGCAAACAGCATCAAAGATCTTTTTTTTGGTTAAACCTCCTCAGAAACTGTCACTGATTCTTTTTTATAAAGCTTCTTAGCTCCAGCATACTTGAACGACCCTGCTGAGCAGCTCCTCAGTGATTCTCAGTTCTGCTCACCTGCTTCCTCCCTATTTCACACCAGGGTTCCTACATGGCTCTTAGAAACACAATGGAGTCATCTTAAGCCAGAAAATGTTCATAAAACCCAAATATCTCACTGAATCATCCTGTTGGGATTCAACAAAAGTTACCCTTAAGTTTCCCTTAAGTTTCTTTAGATCAATTTACGGGATGTTGGGAGTACATACGTTGAGTTGACATCAAAATCATGTCATTGGGATGTGTTTTGAGAATTTTGATTTGACCGTTTTTAGCCAAAAGTCGTTAGCCTGGAAGTGATGAGGGCATCGAGTATCGCCGCTACAAAACTCTATTTTTATACCTCTTCTACAGCTCCAAAACAACATAACACTTACGTGGTAGTGAGTAGAGGGTCCCTAAAGCCAAACCGAAGTGTCCCGAGGTCTTCATGTGGTCGGATAGAGTCCAGAATGAATTTAATCACGCCAGTACCTTTCCGGAAATGTGTCTGCTGCAGCTGCCGCTACAGACCGTGGTGAAGTTGGTTTGATATTGGATATTCGACAGATATTCACAATAAGGAAATAAGGTGTCTTTTTTTTTTCAAACCAATATCAAGCCAACTTCACCACGGTCTGTAGCGGCAGCTGCAGCAGACACATTTCCGGAAAGGTACTGGCTTGATTAAATTCATTCTGGACTCTATCCGACCACATGAAGACCTCGGGACACTTCGGTTTGGCTTTAGGGACCCTCTACTCACTACCACGTAAGTGTTATGTTGTTTGGAGCTGTAGAAGAGGTATAAAAATAGCGTTTTGTAGCGGTGACATGATTTGCCCCATTCACCTCCAGGCTAACGACTTTTGGCTAAAAACGGTCAAATCAAAATTGTCAAAACACATCCGAATGACATGATTTTGATGTCAACTCAACGTATGTACTCCCAACATCCCGTAAATTGATCTAAAGTGCATTTTACTCCGAATTATCCCTTTAAGTTTCTTTGAAGTTTTCCTTAAGTTTCTTTTATGTTTCTTTTAAGTTTTCCTTAAGTGTGTTATGTTCTAAAAAGCCATAAAAAACGTTTGAAACACAGATTTGTGTTTAAAGTTAGACGCATTCTGATGCATTTCTTTGATTGGATGATGTAATCTTTGAAGATGACTCGCATACGTTGGCGTGTAGGAACCCTGCTGGCCAAACATCTGGAACTTTCCGCTGTTCTGGAGTTAATGTTTGTGTGCTGTCGGTGTCAGATTGTGTCCAGCTTCAAAGCCACGACATCCAGAGCCATTTGCCAGCTGGTCAAAGAATATGTGGGTCACAGAGACGGCATCTGGGACCTCAGCGTCACCAGGACGCAGCCCGTGGTGCTCGGAACTGCGTCTGCAGGTAACAGCTTCGTCCGTTTCATCCTCAGATGTCTGTTTTTGTTTCCTCTGTCGATCAACGCCAACACGGCTGTTAATATTATCCTTTTCGAGTTTATTTCTCATGTCCCCATCTGTTCCGACAGACCACACGGCCATGCTGTGGAGCATCGAGACAGGAAAGTGCCTCCTGAAGTACATGGGCCATCAGGGATCAGGTATTTGCACGACACTTCTAATAAAGTGTTTCCGTCCTTCTGTGTCTCACCTCTGTGTTTAACTCATAAAGAGTTACTAAAGGCATGTTTGGTAATCCTAGAGAGCAAGCAAGATTTGTTTAAGTTTCCCTTATATTTGGATTGGTCAGCTTGTTGTTGGTCTGATTATTTTCGGCCCTTTTTCTAAATACATCGTGTATAGATCACTCTCAGGACAGACGGACTATTTCACCCAGTATTACAAAATGTGTTTCTGAACAGGATTACCAGCCACACCTTTAGCTTCTGCAGTAGTTTGAATTATTTCACAGTATTATCAGTGTTTTTCCTTATATTATCAGTGATGTTCGGCGAGATTTAACGTCATAAATATTCTGTTTTTTTGCAGTCAACTCTATAAAGTTCCATCCCACTGAACAGATGGCTCTAACAGGTAACTCTCCACAGTTTGACTCTTACTCAGAACAGCAGCTGCTCTGCTGTTGCAGCTATGAAACAGTCTGATGCTTGCCACATATTCACCTAAAGTTCACCTGAAGCTAACCTTAAGTTACCTAAAGCTAACCTAAAGCTAACCTAAAGCTAACCTAAAGCTAATCTAAAGTTCACCTAAAGCTAACCTTAAGTTCACCTAAAGCTAACCCAAAGCTAACCTAAAGCTAACCTAAAGCTAATCTAAAGCTAACCTAAAGTTCACCTAAAGCTAACCTTAAGTTCACCCAAAGCTAACCCAAAGCTAACCCAAAGCTAACCTAAAGCTAATCTAAAGCTAACCTAAAGCTAACCTAAAGCTCACCTAAAGCTCACCTAAAGCTAACCTAAAGCTAACCTAAAGCTAACCTAAAGCTCACCTAAAGCTAACCCAAAGTTAACCCAAAAGTTAACCCAAAGCTAACCTAAAGCTAACCTAAAGCTAACCCAAAGCTAACCTAAAGCTAACCTAAAGCTAACCTAAAGTTAACCCAAAGCTAACCCAAAGCTAACCCAAAGCTAACCCAAAGCTAACCTAAAGCTAACCCAAAGTTAACCCAAAGTTAACCCAAAGCTAACCCAAAGCTAACCTAAAGCTAACCTAAAGCTAACCTAAAGCTAACCCAAAGTTAACCTAAAGCTAACCCAAAGCTAACCCAAAGCTAACCTAAAGCTAACCTAAAGTTCACCTAAAGCTAACCTAAAGCTAACCCAAGGCTAACCCAAAGCTCTCAGAGACTTTACTCCCATCTCTTTTCTCCGCCCCCCAGCCTCTGGGGATCAGACGGCCTAAAGCTAACCTAAAGCTAAGCTAATGCTAACCTAAAGCTCTTTTCTCCGCCCCCAGCCTCTGGGGATCAGACGGCCTAAAGCTAACCTAAAGCTAAGCTAATGCTAACCTAAAGTACATTGAGCAACAGATGGAGGGACCGCTGGCAAGCTGCTGCCGCGCCTCCCCGCTGTATTCGCTATTTTTATTTTTAAGTCTAGTTTTAACGTTGGATTTTAAACACATCTACTAGAACCAGCTTGCTTGAGAAAGTCCAGAGTGCGGGACCTAGCACTCTGCGACACCGAATCAGCAGCAAACAGTCTTTACCTGTTTGCTGCCACTGCCTCGCCACTCGTTAGCCAGCAGCTAGCTACACCGGTACAGGGCTCACCTGTACGGGACTCCTGTGGCTCCTCTCCGCACTCTGTGGCTGGATAAGTCTGTACTGGTGTGCCCCTCGAAGCACACCGGTTCGGGCCGGTCCGTTGCCAACCTGCCGGCTCTCCTGGGAGCCCGTCTGCTCCTGTGGATTGCTGTCAGTGCGGGGGACGCCGCCTCCCTGTAACACCGACGGTGTCCACCTGCCGGCCGGCTAGCCTGCTGCTGCTAATCCCCAACGCCGCCCCCCGTTTCCAGCGAAGCTACAACCATTACGCCCCACTCCTCTGCCTCCGTTGCGCTGGCTCTGTGGCTTCACCATCCACTGTTGGATTACGTTGCTGCCGATCTCACACCATGTGGATTTTTAATCTGTTCCTCTGGATTGCGCTGTGCTTGACTCTCGCGAGCGCATCTCCGCCGCTCCGTTACTCGGCAGCGGAAATGTTACATCTCTGGACCTTCTCAAGGACTCCCCCACCCCAGCTTGTATCCCATCACTACATTCTCAAACGACCAAGATACATCCACCGAGGCTCTGGACGGAACTTTCACTACACTCAACACAACGGCAATACAAACATCCGCTCCTTCTGGTCCACTAGGCTCCGTCCCCCTCCCCGCACTGTACTCGTTGCCACGGCGGCCACAGAGTACACGATGAGTAGCCCCGCCCTCCGCCAAAATCACCGCGTACTGTTCCCGCTGCTCAAAGCAACCAATTACATACCACTCACCTGTCTGAAATTCTGTCTGTTTAATATCAGATCCCTCAGTAACAAGGCTCTGTTGATCGCCGACTTTATTGCTGACCACAACCTGGATATTCTATGCCTCACTGAGACCTGGCAACAACCACATGACTTCTCCCATCTCAACGCCGCTGTCCCGCCTGGTTTTTCTTTTATTAGTGAAGCCCGTGCTACTGGAAGGGGGGGTGGTCTCGCTTTCCTTCACCGTGATAACATCAAAGTCACTGCTGTCACAATCCCCCATAACTCCTCTTTTGAATGTTTAGCTATAAAACTCACAGGCCCCAAACCCACTATCATTGTGACTATCTACAGACCACCAAAACCCTCTGCTGTCTTCCTCACTGAATTCTCATCACTATTAACATCTGTATGTGCAATGTCCCCCACTGTTATCCTCCTCGGTGATTTCAATATCCACATTGACAACCCATCTAGTATCTTTGCTAAAGACTTCACATCACTCCTGGACTGTCTTGGTATCACACAACATGTCAACCTCCCAACCCATAACAAAGGTCATATACTGGACTTAATCTGCTGTACTGACATCACCCCCACTAACCTTAATGTCACTGATTTCCCCATTTCCGACCACAAAGCTGTACTTTTTGACATTCACACCCAACTACACAAAGCCAAAGAACAACGGACCATCTTCTTCAGAAACATCAAACACATCGACACCACAGATCTCTCCACCCTGATCAGCTCCTACCCCAGCCCTCACCCAGAATCCTCCCCGGCTGACCTGGTGACTCACTATAACAACTGCCTCTCCTTTTCTCTCACCACCCTGGCCCCCCTGAAAAAACGCTCAGTCTCATTTACCCACACTGCTCCCTGGTTCACCCCTGAGCTTCGCCAGCTCAAAGCCACTGGCCGTCGATTGGAGCGACTTTACAAAAAAACTGGACTCACTGTACACAGCCAAATGTACTCAGACCACCTCCATCACTACAAGGATGCCCTCACCACTGCCAAATCTTCATACTACTCCAACCTCATCAACACTGGTACAGGAAACAACAGAGTCCTCTTCTCAACTGTCAGCCGCTTGCTCCAACCACCTAAAACCCTCCCTCCTGACATCTCCACCAATCAGTGTACTGCCTTCTTGGACTTCTTCAACTCCAAAATCAACACTATTCACCAACAACTGGCCTCATCCTGCACCTCCCCAAATGATCCACCCTGGATGATCACCACTGGACAACCTCTCATCAGCTCCCTCTCTGACTTCACCCCAGCATCAGAACACACCATCTCGGAATACATCAATAAAGCCAAAACCACCACCTGTCAGCTTGATCCTCTTCCCACCTCGCTTGTCAAAGCCTGTCTGCCGTCCATTTCTCCCATGATCACCAACATAATTAACTCCTCCCTCACCACTGGTATTGTACCCCCCACTCTCAAACTGGCTGCCATCACACCCATCCTGAAAAAACCTGGTGCTGACCCAGCTGTCCTCAACCACTACCGGCCCATCTCCAACCTCCCCTTCATCTCCAAGACACTTGAAAGGGTGGTTGCAGCACAACTACAGTCCCACCTCGACACAAACAACCTCCACAAACCCTTCCAATCTGGCTTCCGTCCAAAACACAGCACTGAAACAGCCCTGGTCAAAATCACCAACGACCTCCTCCGTGCAGCTGACTCCGGACTACTCACTATTCTCATCCTCCTCGACCTCAGTGCAGCGTTCGACACCATCTCCCACCCTCTGCTCCTGGACCGCCTGGCTGGCATTGGGATCACTGGTGCTGCACTCTCCTGGTTCACATCATACCTCACTGACCGCCAACAATTCGTCCAACTAAGGAACCACAAGTCTGGGTGTTCGGGTGTTTCACTGGGTGTCCCCCAGGGGTCAGTCTTGGGTCCACTTCTGTTCATCATCTACCTTCTCCCCCTGGGCACACTCCTCCGTCACCATGGAGTCCATTTTCACTGTTACGCTGACGACACACAGGTCTACATCTCCTCCAAACCCACCGCCGCCATCCCTCCCCCCTTCCTCATCATCTGCCTTGAAGACATCCGGAGCTGGATGAGCAGGAACTTCCTTAAACTTAACAGCAACAAAACCGAGGCCCTGCTCATCGGCTCCAAATCCATCCTCACCAAATCACATCACAACCCAGTTCCACCCATCATCATCGACGGATTTCCTGTACCCTTTTCACCCCAAGTCAAGAGCCTCGGCGTTATTCTGGACAGCACCCTTTCATTTGCACCCCACATTCAAAATATCACCCGAACCGCATTCTTCCACCTCCGCAACATCTCCAGACTCCGCCCATCACTGACCCAATCCAGCACTGAAATCCTGGTTCATTCATTTGTCACATCCCGCATTGACTATTGCAATGCCCTGCTCACTGGACTCCCCACCAAACTCATTAACAGACTGCAAATCATCCAGAATTCAGCCGCCCGGATCATCACTGGTACCAAATCTTCAGACCACATCACCCCTGTTCTCATCAGACTTCACTGGCTCCCAGTACAATACCGCATTCACTACAAAAATATTCTCCTCACCTATAAAGCTCTCCACAACCTAGCCCCCACCTACCTCAGCGACCTCCTTCACCAACACACTCCCTCCCGTACCCTCCGCTCAACCTCTGCTGGACTGCTAACCATCCCCACGTCACACCTCAAGACCATGGGTGACCGAGCCTTCAGCTGCTCAGCACCCAGGCTCTGGAACTCCCTCCCCCCACTCATAAGACAGTCAGACTCCATCACATCATTCAAATCCCAACTTAAAACTCACCTATTCAAACTGGCATACTCCCTATAACTGGACTCTGTGCACTTCTGTTTTATGTTGTCTCATGTTATTATGCTTTTATTATTTTTCTTAAATGCTCTCAAATTTTAATGTAAGGTGACCTTGGGTGACCTGAAAGGCGCCTCGAAATAAAATGTATTATTATTATTATTATTATTATTATTATTATTATTAAAGCTCTTTTCTCCGCCCCCAGCCTCTGGGGATCAGACGGCCTAAAGCTAACCTAAAGCTAAGCTAATGCTAACCTAAAGCTCTTTTCTCCGCCCCCAGCCTCTGGGGATCAGACGGCCTAAAGCTAACCTAAAGCTAAGCTAATGCTAACCTAAAGCTTGTGTCTCCGCCCCCCAGCCTCTGGGGATCAGACGGCCTAAAGCTAACCTAAAGCTAAGCTAATGCTAACCTAAAGCTCTTTTCTCCGCCCCCCAGCCTCTGGGGATCAGACGGCCTAAAGCTAACCTAAAGCTAAGCTAATGCTAACCTAAAGCTCTTTTCTCCGCCCCCCAGCCTCTGGGGATCAGACGGCCTAAAGCTAACCTAAAGCTAAGCTAATGCTAACCTAAAGCTCTTTTCTCCGCCCCCAGCCTCTGGGGATCAGACGGCCCACATCTGGAGGTACCTGGTGCAGCTGCCCACCCCGCAGCCCGTGGCCGACATCAGCGTAAGCAGCTGTAGATTCACCGCTCTGAGCGTCTCTGTCTGTGAGCCTGAACTCTCCCCTCCCGCTGCAGCAGACGCCCTGCGAGGACGACGTGGACTTTTCGGATAAAGACGAGGCGGACGGGGAGGTGGAGGGCCCGAACGACTGCCCTTCCATCCGCGTGGCGACCACCACGCTCCGCAGCCACCAGGGGGTGGTGATCGCTGCTGATTGGCTGGTTGGGGGCAAACAGGTCGTGACGGCCTCCTGGGACCGAGCCGCCAATCTGTACGACGTGGAGACATCAGAGCTGGTCCACTCGCTCACTGGTAGGAGGAACAATGGAAATTGTAGACTAGAAAGCGCGTTAATGTAGTTTTTTAATCAATTGAGTGAAATATTTTTAAATGGCAGCAGGTTGAACACACTTAGAGCTGATTTTTGAGCACTACCAAACTTAACATTGGAGTTGGTGAGAGAATTCGTCAGAATTTGAGAGATTGCTCTCGCTTAAAGGCTCATAGCTGAAGTTCTGTAATAGTGAGCTCTTTAGTAGTTACATTGGCTGAAAGAGGACAATGTTTCCTACATTTTAAGGTATAATTAGTTTCTGTCAGTTAAACTGTAAGAAAGTTAAAGGAATTTGTTTGAATATCAGAAAAAGCTGAAAATGGCCAGTGCGCCATTCTGCTGGCTCTTTATTCATAAAAACCAAGAAGGAGCAAAATGTTCATATTTTTTAAACTGTCATATTTTAAAATTGGCTGAAGATTTTAAAAAGCTGAAACAATTGGTAATAGCTGAATGTCTTGTGAACATTTTAAAGTTTGAATGGTGTCTCTAGCTGAAAGTATGCTGAAGTAGTTAAGTTTGAAAGAGGAGGAAGCTTTTTTTTAATGATTTGAAAGGATTTACCATCACTTTTAAAAAAAAACTTTCACAAAAACCTTAATATTTTAAAAAGTATAAAAGTTAGAAACACCAAAAAATGATAGCACCCATCTCCTGAACGAGCTGAACATTTTGATACGAAAATCGTGGAAATTGGTAAAAGTATGCAGAAGCAGTACGGAAGAACGAAGAATAAAGAATTATGATAAAGAAAAACAGAAAAACAATGCCTTAAAGTGTTCTTACAATAAATTGTTGTATTTAGAGTATTTAGAGCAGCAGTGTGAGACGTATTGTTTGGCATTTTAAAGCAGTCTGATGGTCAGCCATAAGTCCAGTGAAGCATCTCTGATTACAGCGTGTCTTAGTTACCAAATAAATCAGGTTATCCAACAGAGACGAGGCTGAAAAACTGCTTTGAAATGCCCAATAAAGAGGACTTTTGAGCGGAGGAAGCAGTGAGACGGACACGTTCCCCCTAGAAACCGCTCACTGCGTGCTGGTGTGTTCCATCAGGCCACGACCAGGAGCTGACCCACTGCTGCACCCACCCCACGCAGCGCCTGGTGGTCACCTCGTCCAGAGACACCACCTTCAGGCTGTGGGACTTCAGAGACCCGTCCATCCACTCCGTCAACGTGTTCCAGGGACACACAGAGTCAGTGCGACACACACACATTCACACGCAGGTCCTCCAGGTTACAGGCACGCCCTCCTTTATGTGTGCCTGATGATGCGGCTCAATAGTTGGTCAAAGGGCAGCTCACTTCTAACCTTGTTTAGGCTCCGCTCATGCAGCCTTTCTTATTATTAAACAGCATCAATCAGCAGGGCCGGGGATCAAACCACCGACTTTCTGCTGAAACATGCCCGTTCGACTGAGCTGGAGGGAAGAAAAGAGACTTTAAAGGGATAGTTCGCCTCTTCTGACATGAAGCTGTGTGACATCCCATATCAGCAACATCATTTCTGAACATTTTCTTACCCCCTGCTGCGTCCTGTGAGCAGAGTTCCAGCCTCGCTTTGGTGTTGATGAAGGTAGTCCGGCTAGTTGGCTGGGGTTTAAAACATAAAGCGTTTTGCTTCTCAGAACAATATGCGTTCAACAGAGTAATACATTTGCATCACAAAATGGTTCCCCAGGAAAAAGTCAGACCTCACAATCTCTTGGCCCTATTTTCTCTCCCTTCGTATCACTGCCTGCTGTGCAGACCGAGCAGAAAACAGCGTAACAGGCGCGGCAGACGTCTTTCATTTCCTTTCCTTCTTTCCTTTCCTTTTTGTTTTCTTTCCTTTCATTTCCTTTTCTTTTGTTTCCTTCTTTCTTTTCTTTCCTTTCATTTCGTTTCCTTTCTTTTTATTTCCTTTTCTTTCCTTTTCTTTCCTTCTCTTTCCCTTTGTTTCCTTCTTTCTTTTCTTTCTTTTCGTTTTGTTTTTTGTAACAGGTGCGGCTGTCGGCAGGCGGCAGCAGGCAGTGATACGAAGGGAGAGAAAATAGGGCCAAGAGATTGTGAGCTCTGACTTTTTCCTGGAGAACCATTTTGTGATCCAGATGTATTACTCTGTTGAACGCATATTGTTCTGAGAAGCAAAAGGCTTTATTTTTTAAACCCCAGCCAACTAGCCGGACTACCTTCATCAACACCAAAACGAGGCTGGAACTCTGCTCACAGGACGCAGCAGGGGGTAAGAAGATGTTCAGAAATGATGTTGCTGATATGGGATGTCAATACAGCTTCATGTCAAAAGAGGCGAACTGTCCCTTTAAAAGCCAAGAAATAAACCACAGATGTGGGATTGTGTCGCTGACCTCTGCTGAAATTCCCTTTCACAATGTTTTATTGGTTTATTGGAATTGTGCTCCGCTGCAAACAGGAAACAGAAATCTATAAAGCAACATATTCTACGCTGCCGAGCGCGGCTCATCAGCTGCTGGACGGTTTTACCTCCAAACAAACACGATTTCTTTCCCTTTGCAGCACGGTGACGTCGGCTGTGTTCACGGTGGGAGATAACGTGGTGTCTGGCAGCGACGACCGAACCGTCAAAGTTTGGGACCTGAAGAATATGAGGTCGCCCATAGCAACCATCCGCACAGACTCTGCTGTGAACAGGTGTGGAAGCCGTAACTAAGCAACAGATAAATGAGACGCAGACGCCACGAATCACCGAATTAAACCGTTAAACGTGAAGTAAAACGACTACAAGTAGTGATTACAACATTTAATTTCATTTAAAAGTGTTTCTTTAAGGATTATTTTCTTAATTAATCAGTTATTTTCTCTGAAAAATGTCCCAAAGTGGCCAAAAGCTGAATATCGGGCTTAAAACCCAGAGATTCTCTCCCTGGTGTTATTTTAGGCTTCTTCAAGCACAGATTGATGATTGGATTATAGGAGTATTAACCTTTTAAATCAGATGACTGCAGACAGAATCTGCTAACAGTCTCCATCCAGCATGAACAGCACTGCCAGCGGGGGAGATCTCAGCTCATGCGCCGCTCTTTCTGTTCAGGATCAGCGTGTCGGCGAACCAGAAGATCATCGCCCTTCCTCACGACAATCGGCAGGTCCGGCTGTTCGACATGTCCGGCGTGCGACTGGCTCGCCTCCCACGGAGCAACCGCCAGGTGAGCTGAGAAAGTTTGCTTTCAGAGGGCGTGAACGTGGCGTTTGCTTCAGCCCGTGCTGATCCCAGCCGCTGTGTCGTTGCTCAGGGTCACCGCCGCATGGTCTGCTGCTCCGCCTGGTGCGAGGACAACGCCACCTGCAACCTGTTCACCTGCGGCTTCGACCGGCAGGCCATCGGCTGGAACATCAACATCCCCGCCCTGCTGCAGGAGAAGTGAAGGTTCTGCTGTTTCCGTAGCTCTGCTCTGGAAGTTCAGTTTCATCTTTTTTCTGTCTTTAAAGCCTTCGGGAGGGGGGGGGGGGGTCGTATTTAACGCCCCGCTGCGTCTGTAACGGTCGCTCAGAGGGCTCCTTCTCCACGTGGAAGCCATTCTTTACCATCCGAAACGGCAACAATCCCTCGATTTAAAACACAAAGCGTGAGAGATTCTTCCTGTTTGGAAACTATTCGTCTGAAACTGAAGATTTAAATGCTGCAAAGCACCTAATCTAACATGTGCCACTAACAGCAGAGTCAGCACAAAGACGGCATTCTGCTGCTTTTAGGGGATAATCCACACGTTTTTATCTTTGCTTTTCTGTGCGTTTCAGGCGTTTATCTGCAGTAACTTACATAAAACCCTTAAAGTCCTGCTCAGAAACGCCTGGGCTGTTGGGCCAGTTTTCTCTGTAGCTTTGCTTTCTGGTGACACACGAGTGAAGCACCGTGTTCTGTTTTATTAGGAACATAAAGCTGTTACAGTTCACTTTTTGTTGTAGGGGTTTTGGGATGGGGGGGGGGGGCTTTGGATTAAAGCTTCACTGTTGCATCTGCTCAGCAGGAGCAGATGAAGCTGTTCTTCTTCTTCTGCTCCTCAGAACACTGACGTCAAGCTAAATTTACCCTCCACAGGTTATTTCAAATGGAAAGTTAGTCAAATATCACTTACTGAGAACTCGCCTGCACTTAAACAACTTAAAGAAGTGGCTAATCATTCACGTCGGCTCCCTCAGACTGAAAGGAAACTTTTTAGGAACTCTACCTGCTTTTTCTGGAGGAGCCTGGAGGTTATTTTCTGCTCCTTTACGACCCTTAAAGGTTTTGTTTACAAAGAAAAGAGATTAAAGGAAGAGTTTTACCTGGTTTTAGTGTTCAGTTCTCATAAAGTTCAAGTAGCTTCTCTTCAAATTCCAAAAGAAACTTAAGGAAAACTTAAGGGACGTGAATAATTGTAAATTTGAAGTGTTGCTGTGTGGACACACTGCTCACCGAGGACCATTTGTATCAGATTTACAGAGAATCTAACTGGCGTGCAGTATTCATAGCATTAAAGATCCCTTTTGTTTATGATGGAAGTAAAACTGATTCAGCCCATAAAGACAAGCTGTTGAACATGACTCTGCTGATGCATAAACGCTTGATGATTGTAAAAACTGCTTCACGAGCTCCAGTTCATCACGTTGGCTGTTAGCGTAGAACTGGACTGAGGAGTCAGACACATTTGTGACGGTAGTTAAGAGAAAGTCCAGCCTGTGTGTGTGTGTGTGTGTGTGTGCCCGTCTAATTAAATGTGTTTAACGTAGTTTTACCAGGCAGCGGCAGCCCTGCACAACACGTACGAACACGCCTAACAAGCACAGTTCATTTCAAAGCGAGCCTTTAGGCTTTAGATCTGCAGAAGGTTTCTGTGGACACACTTTACTGCCGCCTCCACGCGTCTCTTTAAAACCTTAAAACAGGAAATAAAGGGAGTTCTTTGGAGGCAGAACGTCACTGAAAGCAAAACTAAAGTGGCTCATAAATGTAAAGCGTGAACCTGCTCTTACTTTAAAACATCTGTATCATACAAAGTGTAATATATGAAAGTTTGGCTGTTTTATTAGCCTTTGTTTTTATTTTCTGATCTGTTTTTACTTTAATAAAACCGAGTGCTCGTTTATTCTGGGGATGGACAGCAAACAGCTGGACCTTTCCCCTTCATCACATCTGTTACACATCGTCCCCGGTTTAAATGACGGTTTAAACTCTGCGTGTGTGAATGTTCGATGTTTCTGATCGTTTCCGCCTCTTCGGTTTCAGCATTTTTTTATTTTTTTTACCACCACTGAGCCTCTTCCTGAATGTTCACGCATTTAACTGAATGTCCTGTCACTACTTTCACAAACCACAGCCGACCGCACTCCCACTGAGCGTCGGCCGGCTCATATCCGCCACCGTGAAGCCGTTTAAATCTGAGGCCACTCGGTGTTTTTACCGGGTTTTGTGCGGTCGACGTGGAGCAACGAAATCTCAGAAAACATGCAACATCTGTGTAAGGAGGAACTAAAAGAATAAACCATTTGTGCTGTTTACACATGTTCCTCTTGGCTGGTTTTTGAGTGAGCGTCTTGCACCACACTCTACAATAATCTAGTGTCTTTAAAGGGACAGTTCGCCTCTTCTGACATGAAGCTGTATGACATCCCATATCAGCAACATCATTTCTGAACATCTTCTTACCCCCTGCTGCGTCCTGTGAGCAGAGTTCCAGCCTCGTTTTGGTGTTGATGAAGGTAGTTCCGGCTAGTTGGCTGGGGTTTAAAAAATAAAGCGTCTTGCTTCTCAGAACAATATGCGCTCAACAGAGTAATACATTTGCATCACAAAATGGTTCTCCAGGAAAAAGTCAGACCTCACAATCTCTTGGCCCTATTTTCTCTCTCTTTTTAAACTACAGAAAGATGCTGATGTTAAAGGGATAATCCGGAGTAAAATGCACTTTAGATCAATTTACGGGATGTTGGGAGTACATACGTTTAGTTGACATCAAAATCATGTCATTCGGATGTGTTTTGAGAATTTCGATTTGACCGTTTTTAGCCAAAAGTCGTTAGCCTGGAGGTGAATGGGGCATATCATGTCACCGCTACAAAACGCTATTTTTATACCTCTTCTACAGCTCCAAACAACATAACACTTACGTGGTAGTGAGTAGAGGGTCCCTAAAGCCAAACCGAAGTGTCCCGAGGTCTTCATGTGGTCGGACATCATTTTGATGTCAACTCAACGTATGTACTCCCAACATCCCGTAAATTGATCTAAAGTGCATTTTACTCCGAATTATCCCTTTAAAAGTGTGTTTGCACAACAAATGTTATGGCACTTTCATTCATATAGAATAGAAGAAGAATATAAAAATACTTTATTCTTCCCCCAATGGGGGCAATTCAAATTAGTCAAGTAGCTCAAAAAAAATATTAATATTTACAATGATTGTATATTAACAACAACAATAATAATACCAATTCTAATAAAAATACTACTAATTAATAATAATAATAAATGACTAAATAAAAAAATATGGCAGCACATATAAAATAAAACTAAATGCTAAAAGCTATACACTACTTTTGGATTCTGCGTACAAATGCGATTAATCGTGATTAATCAGGGAAATCATGTGATTAATTAGATTAAACATTTTAATCGTTGCCCAGCCCTACTTTTCTAACATTTAAACTTTGAGTTTAACTTGTGGGCTGCAGCAGGTGAGCACCGTCGCCTCACATTAAGAGGGTTGCAGGTTCAACTCCCGGCTGGGAGCTTTCTGTGAGGAGTTTGCAGGTTCTCTCCAGTTACTCCGGCTTCCTCCGACTGTCTAAAAACATGCATGTGAGGTTAATTGCGGCCCTAAATTGGATTAAGCAGGTATAGAAAATGGACGGATGTGAAGTGTCCAGGACATCTGCTTCCACAAGATTAAAGCTCTCAAATAAATCTGACTCTTCACACACAAACAGAGAAATAACACTTTTATTTCCAGAGATAAAAAATTCATTCTGTGAACATCTTACAGCCTGCAAACCACGGTCATAAGTTCTCCTTTTTTCTAAATAAACACAGAGTGACACAAGGGGGGAAAAGCCTTTGTGATACTTATGATTAAATGGATAAAAGAATAAATCTAAACGGGATAAATTGGAGGAATTATTGCGTTAAACACCAATCTTTCCTCAGTGAAACCTCTAGGTGTCAGTGTGCCGTCACACCGCTGAGGAGGATGAAGAACAACCAGGTTACCAACACAAACTTTCAGGGAGAACGAGCACAAATCTGCTGGAATGATCATACTGTGGAGATAAAAGCTGCTCCCGTTGTGGTAAACGGGGCTGTTCAGGTCACTCAGGTCACGTTTTCATGGAGAGGACATTCTGAGAAGGTGGGAATTCTTTTTCCTTCGACACATTTCTGAGGGCAAAGACGCAGTTTAAGAGTTCAGGGCTGAACGGGTCGTCACGACAATGTAAAAAACCCTGTTTGAGCACGAAATATAATGCTTTAACGGGCTCAGATTCACTATCTAAAGCTGCTCACACAGAGCAGCTCGTGGTTAAAGGGACAGTTCGCCTCTTTTGACATGAAGCTGTGTAACATCCCATATCAGCAGCATCATTTCTGAACATCTTCTTACCCCCTGCTGCGTCCTGTGAGCAGAGTTCCAGCCTCGTTTTGCTGTTGATGAAGGTAGTCCGGCTAGTTGGCTGGGCTTCAAAAAATAAAGCGTTTTGCTTCTCAAAACAATATGCGTTCAACAGAGTAATACATTTGCATCACAAAATGGTTCTCCAGGAAAAAGTCAGACTGATATCTTTGAACTTATCTGGACTGTTGCTTGTTTTTAAATTAATTTAAATAATTTTATTTGTTTCTCTTTATGTTCTTTTATGTATTTTTAATGCTTCTTCCACTCCCTGCTGCAATGCTTTTATTTTATGTGAAGCACTTTGAACTGTTTTGTACATGAAATGTGCTACAAATAAATTTTATTTTATTTGATTTGATAGTTATGATCAGAACTGAAGTGGAATAAAAGATTTATGAAAAAAAAAGTGGAGAAAAATATTACTATATGATGTTTTTAGGTCGTTTTAAAAGTGGACAAAAATGTCACTTTTCAGAAATTAAGGAGTTTTTTTTTTTTAAATCAGACATAGCAAATTAATTTAAAATAAATTTGATTTGATTTGATTTGATGGCGCTCTCCATCTTAAATTGAATGGATGCATCTATATGAACACGGCTGAACATAGGAGGGACTGCTGTTAAAGGTGCAGTCGAGCTTTTGCCTGACTTTGACACAGGTTTACATGTTTGCCCACTCAGAGTGAAACTAAAACATTCCCTCACATTCTCTGCACCTCATCCTCATTCCTCAACCTGAGTCTGATCCTCTGCATTCAGCCTCTGACTCTCGGTTCTTTACTCGTTGACGCTGAAGTGACTGAGCTTCTGAGGTTTTCGGAGCCATGTTCCCAGACCTCCGTCCTGCAGAGCGCTGCTGAACTGCTGCACCGCCCTCTGGTAGCACCCGGCGGCCATCTTGGAAGCAGAATATGTTTCTGCAGCGGCCTCTGTGCCCAGAACAGGTCCGTTTATCTGAGAAAGAAAGGCAGAAGCAGGGTTTGCTGTTAGAAACAGTAAAAACGCAGTCATTCCAGGACTGATTTAAATCTGAAAGAATAATGATTTTAGATGGATAAACCTATATAACTTCAGTACATTCAGGTTTCAGAGAGCTTCTAAATTATAATTACTTACGTTTATCACACGAATTAGAGAGTGACAAGTGGTAAACAGTTCCTCTGTGTTTTTTTTTTGTCATCTCAACAGTTTTGGCAGCTTATTGCAGTAAAGTAAATCAACTGTGACTTTTTCTGTGTGTTAATAAGTTTAAAGCTCCATTACACAAATCTCCTGTTAGTTTTCTTTATTAAATATCTCAGGTTGTGCAAATATCCCAGTAAATGCACCAATAATGACAAAAAAAGTTGTTTTGTAAGGATTCAAAATGGTGATTTGGCAGAGGGGAACCCTCAGGGCCTTCTACGCCTTCAGAGAAGGCCTTAAAAAATTCAGAACAAAAATATATTAGTATTAAATAATAATATATGTATACATAAAAAAACTCAATTACTCTCATTTAATTTAATACAATACATTTAATACTACATTCTCGCTAATCTATGTTCCAAAGTTATGTTTACTGTCAAATTCACATCGGCAATGAAAGGGTTACTGTCCTGAAACATACTATCCAATCAGAATCGTCCATCTCTATCGAAGCAAGATTAACCGGCTCATTAATTGGTTAGGACTTCACGCATCTCGGGGAAGGCCAAGCTATGTGTTTTGGTTTGGAGAGTGATGGGAAAATTGTCAATCACGGTTTGATTTGAAGTGGGCGGGACAAAAGAAAAAGATTGTAGGCCTTCGTGAAGTCTGAAAAGCGTGCAGCCCCAGTCTAGCATTAGAGTAGGCTCTCTTGCATCCACACCCCAGTCCAGCAGGTGGCGGTAATGCACCTTTTCCGTTAAGCCGCCAACCGCCATAATAACCCAAGAAGAAGAAGAAGAAAAGCGTGCAGAGTGGAGCGGTTGAGAGACAGAATGGCGGAAGACAAAACCAATGTTGTGGCTAGCTTGATAGCCTTTTTTCCCGCAATGATTTTTTTTCTTCAGCAATGAGGGCTGAGGTGAAGGCCCAGCCGTAGTGCTCACGGTTCGCTACTGTGATTTAGTTGATCTTAGTTGATGACTCGTCTTGTGCTTTTATGGATTTTCACGTCCTTTTCCTTCTGAATTCAAATGAAAACACATAGTGGGCGGTTCCTGTTTAGGCCACTGGAGCTGACCAATCAGAAAAGACCGGGCGTTATAGGGCGGGGCTTCCTTTAAACCTGGAAGCACAGAAGAAGACTTTGGCTGTGTTCGAAACTGCATACTACATACAGCATACTACATACTGCATACTACATACAGCGTACTACATACAGCGTACTGCATACAGCGTACTGCATACAGCGTACTGCATACAGCGTACTGCATACTCATCGATCAGACATTATGCAGAGCGTTTACCCACAATGCATTTCGCTCCTGCCCGAGCCGAAATCAGCCGGCCTGAAGCTGATTTCTCTTAAGCTTTAAACTCTGTAAACTTTAGCAACATTTGAAACATTTTCAGGTGAGAAAGTAGTCGTTTAGATCCTCAACGTGTTGAAAACCTGACAAAATACCGGCTGTTTACAATTTTGTTCCCACGAATTCGGCGCTACTAAAGCTAGCCGCAGTGAGCAACGCACTTCCGGTTATTTTCACAAAATAAAATACCCGTTGCCTTTTATCATAGGGAAAGCCATTACGATACAATTGGTGCTTTTGTTTTGAAAACAGGAAGTGAACCTACCTTCGTTGTAGCTAGCTTGAAACTGCCGTTTTGACAGGAAATGACGATCGGCGACGTTACGTTACGTTGCATCTTGGGTAGTTTGAGTATGAGTAGTAACCTCATGATGCATACCCAACATTTCGGAGAATCTAGTATGCATCCGGGAAAAAAGTCAGTATGAGTAGTATGAGAAGTAAGAGAAGTATGCGGTTTCGAACACAACCTTTCATTTCATGGAAAAGGACCTATGATTTAAATACTTTTTTGGAATTTTTAAGAGCGATAAATCTAAATCTTTAAGGAGAAAAGTAAACAACAGAAATCATGACTGCAGTCGGATTATTTTTAGTGTTTATGTCTGTTTTCTTTCATCACAGGAAGCTGAAACCAACACATAAACATCTGCAAAACAACTTACAGAAACCTTTTACAGAGCTTCTGCAGATCCTGAACAGGTTAGACTACAACAGGAAATAAAAAAGCTTGAGTCCGTCCTGGAGAAGATAAACATGCAGCCAGGTATCAGAACTATGATGCATCATATATTAAAACAACAAGAGTTTAAGACCTTTCCCCACAGTCCTCTCAGGATAAACAGGGACTGAATGATCAATCTCTACATTTACAACAAGACTCTGCTTCTGATTTGTTAAAAATTTGCTTTTTTATTTGCCAGCTTCTTAAGATTCAGGTGGTTTTGCAAGAGGAAGCAACCACGTGAAGATGCTCTCTTTCCATATTCTGCACAAACATGAGGGAGGGATAACAGGAGCAGCTCACTGAAACTAAGACAGTAAAAGTTGATGGAACAGATAGATTTATAGATAAAAATGTGCCAGTCTGCAGCAGGACAAAGCAGCCCAACCCAAGCATACAGAGTGCAGTGGTGTGTGAGTGTAATATGAGTAAAGCTACTCCTAAATGCTAAATTCAAAGACTTAAAGATGCTGTGTAACACTTAAAACCACTGAGCCCGACAAAGAGAACCGAATAATATGTCAGGTTTGTCTCATTGAGGCTTTCGTTAGAAATAAAAAGAACCGAGTCGATCAATTTGTTTATCAAATAGAAAACTTCATCCTCAGCAAGTGGATTCAAGCACATGTTTGATTTGATTTAACTTATTTAATCTTTATTTAAAAATAGACTCTTGATATTTATAGACAAAACAAATACTCACAGCCAAAAGCGTATAAGTATAAATACGCATAATTACATTAATATTTGATTCAATATGATTACAAAAATAATAATAACTAGAAAATAAAAAGAAATTTTGATGGGTGCCAATCTACTGCCCGCCCTATAAAAAAAAAGTTTAGTTTAGTTGAAGTTGAGAGTCTCCTGTCACATATAAACTTTGAATGAGGTCTGTGCTATGCTGTATGGCTGAGTTATAAGGCCTCTAAAATAGGGCATTTTGGCGCTCGTTGAACGCCAAAATGGCCTATTTTTTAAATTTCAATGCATTTTCCCATCCGCAATTTTCCGACTTTTTCCCATTTTGCCGGAATTCCTTTTGACTAATGAGAGCCAAAAGTCATGGCACACCATTCCCGATTGATGCGCACGCAGCGGTGTGCTTTTTATGTCCGTCGGACCATCGCTGCCAGAATAGTAGCGCGTCGAACTTTAGGGCGGAAACGGAAAAATAAGAGTCTGGCAACAGAGTAAGATGTGTGTCTAATGCCTTCGGCATTGGCCCCCATAATAATACAGAATCTCACATTTTTATTTGATAACACCGTTATAAGTTATAAGTTAACATAAGTTTTGTTAGATGTTCAGCATCTAATGTGTGACACAGTCGACAAAGAGCTAAAATAAATGTAAAACAACGTAAATATCAAGTAATTATCACTTATTGTGCTTTGTTCATGCTGCTTTTAGACTGAGATATAACACCTCACACAAAATCAGTTTTAAAGGGAGTTTTATTTAAATCTGGAGTCAAACTTTACAGTCAGCGTCCTTCACTGTGAAGCTGCACAAGTTTGTCTAAAGAACACATGAAATCACCGTAAAAGTCCATAAAGACAACACTGTCCTGTCAGGAAACAACAAACTTGGTCAATTTATTATTTCTCTTCCAGTTTTCCTTCCTGATCCTGTAATAATTCATCTTTGATCACACAAATACTAAAAAGAACCTGATATTTTTGAGTGAACACCCACAAACCAACCCGAACCCTCAGCACCAAACATCAACAGAAAAACAATCAAGAAGAAAAACAAGTTGAAAAAAAAGCAAGAGAACAAAAATTCATTTGGATTAATAGATGAGTATAAGAATTAAGAAACAGAACAACCTGCATCTTTAGTGACCGTTCTGTCATCAAATGAACAAAACTTACACCATGCAGAGAAATTATCAATACAAACTCCAGCACAGAGCGGCTGAGTGAATGTGGTCTGGACTCTGTGGAGGAGAGTCATGGTTCCAGAGACGCTGTAGAAGGACAGAATACCTGCTCTGTGATCCAGGTACACTCCCACTCTGGAGGCC
This sequence comes from Odontesthes bonariensis, assembly GCF_027942865.1. Classification (NCBI taxonomy): domain Eukaryota; kingdom Metazoa; phylum Chordata; class Actinopteri; order Atheriniformes; family Atherinopsidae; genus Odontesthes; species Odontesthes bonariensis. The sequence goes on from NC_134519.1 coordinate 5,003,406, forward strand.
TGAGGACCTGAGATGGAGGTAAAGATGCTGTTGTGCCAAAATGAATAACCATCTGAGGAACAATTTAATGCCCAAGATTTGTCATTATATCCAAATGCACATTCATTCCCATATCCTGCTCTGCTGATGTTCTTGTATGCGACTGCTACATTAACTCCTACTCCTCTCATCTCCACCTCCCAGTAACAACGTCCAGTCAGACTCTCTCTGCTCAGGACCTGAGACCACTCAGTGAATCTGTCTGGATGATCAGAATAAGACTGAAGTTGATTCATTAATGTCACTTTTCTGTTCCCCTCTGACAGTAACAGCTGTCTGTTTGCTGTGTTTGGATCCAGTGTGATTTCACATGAATATTTTAAGAATCCAGCTCTGCTCTCTGGTTCTGGTTCTGGTTCTGGTTCTGGCTGTGACAGTAAAACATCCACTTCAGCGACTCTCAGTGAGATGTTGGTCCATTCCTCTCTCAGGATGTCCTGTAGTTTATCTCTGAGCTCTGACACAGCTGCTGTCACATCCTCAAAGTGCCTCAGAGGACGGATCTGGATGCTGGATGAGTGTGTAGCCCCCCTGAGTGCTGCCACTGAGGGGCAGCTGTGCAGAAACTGGCTGTGATCCTCTGTGTGTGAGAGCTGCTGCAGCTCAGCATCTTTCCTCTTCAGCTCAGTGATCTCCTGCTCCAGCTTCTCCTGAAGCTCTTTGACTCGCCTCCCTTCGGCTTCCTGCTGGGATCTGATCTGCTGCTTCACATCAGAGCTTCTTTTCTGGAGGAGACGGATCAGCTGGCTGAAGATCTTCTGGCTGTGCTCCTCTGTTTTATCAGCAGACTGATGGATGGCCTCCAGCTGCTGCTGAAGCAGCTTCACATCTTTCTCTGCGTCCTGGATTCTCTGCTGGATCTGCTGCCGACTCCCCTCCAGCTCTCTCTGCCTCTCAGTCCTTTCTGCTGCAGCTGACACGGTGTCGTGGCCTTTATGTTCATCCACAGAGCAGAGATAACAGATGCACTTCTGATCGGTACGGCAGAACATCTTCATCACCTCATCGTGAACAGAGCAGATGTTCTCCTGGAGCTTCTTGGAGGGCTCCACCAGCTTGTGTTTCCTTAATGGAGCCACATCATAATGAGGCTGAAGGTGATTCTCACAGTAAGAGGCCAGACAGGATAAACAGGACTTGATGGCTTTCAGTTTTCTCTCAGAGCAGAAATCACAGGCCACATCTTCAGCTCCAGCATAGCAGTGATCAGCAGGAGCAGCTTGGAGTCCAGTCTTCTTCAGCTCTTCTATTAAATCAGCTAACATGGTGTTTTTCTCCAGGACAGGCCTCGCTGTGAAAGTTTTCCTGCACTGAGGGCAGCTGTGGATTCCCTTCTGATTCTTTCCATTCCAGTGGGCTTTAATACAGTTCATGCAGTAGCTGTGTCCACAGGGAATAGTCACCGGATCCTTCAGCAGATCCAGGCAGATGGAACAGGAGAAGCTTTCCTGATCCAGCTGAACTCCTTTCTGCGCCATTTCTCCTCTCAGATCAGCGGCTGACTGAGTTTCACTTCCTCAAAGCTGAAACTTATCTGAGCTCTACTGACAAACGCAGCAATGACACATTCTGACGTCAGTTCAAGTTAACGAATCATGTGTGAGTGAAACATGCTGGCCCTTTAAGGGGCGGAGCTTAGACTGCCAGTGAGCAGCTGCAGACCAGAAAGAGCAGAGATGAGAAAAGAGCTGCACTGCGAGTTTACAGTTAAAGTTTGTGTTGTTTAGTTTGCTGTTTACAGTTTGTTTGTCACCTCATTTTGATTTGTGTGGGTGAAAAAGGAAGTAAGTAACATTGCAAGTTAAGAATGTAGTTTACTCAGCAGAATATACCCGTTTTTACTCCTAATTAATGGGCTTGTTCATGTGCACATTTAATGAGAGCTACCAACGTGGGTTTTTCATGTTACTTTTATTTAGAAGCAGCATATTGATCATTATTAATATTGCAGTCAGTCACAGTGTAACTGTGATATAATTTCAGTTAGTTATTTGGACTTGTTTAGACACTGATGTTATATCATTATTCTTTATGTTCTAGAACCACATACAGTTCTGTCAAGTGAGGAATAAACAGCAAATTCAAGTCAAGTAAAACACTGGACTGCGACTGATTTATTTGGAGTTCTAACCGGACTCAAAACAGTGATTTGAAACTTCCAACTAGCACAATTACAGTAACTATCTTTTAGAAATGAGTCACCACATGTTAGTTACACCTTCTAACAACACAGGTGAAGGGGAGGGAACAAAGAAATGTGTGGACAGACTGCAGCCGCAGTGTTACAGAGCAGGAAGAAGACAAAGGTCATCAGGCTTTGCCACATTTCAGCGAGAGGAGCGGTTTTAACTCTTAAGTTAGAGAATTATGTGCTGAACTATAACATGTTGTTTGTTTTATTAGTTAAAAGTTTGAATCAGTTCTCCCTTTTAGATCTCTATCTATCTATCTATCTATCTATCTATCTATCTATCTATAGGGCAGCTGACAACAAGGGAAAGACCATGTGACAGATTGGAAAGACAGCTGACAGGAGGCAAAGACCCCAAAGGTGCTGCCATGGGCTAGCAATCCATCAGTGGCGGGCTGTGCATTTCACACATGGGCCTTCAGAACGGTCGGCAACTGTAAATAGGGAAACCTCATTTGTGCGGGGGGTCTGGGGGTCCTCCCCCAGAAAATTTAGCATTTCTTAGATGCAATTTCCTGCATTTTTACAAAATTGTGTCCCGTTTCAGCTCAATACAGAACCGTACTTTTGTTTCTAAATACGGGACGATTCAAGGGACTCCCAACAATACAACTTGCTGTTTTCCTCGGAGCCCGTAAGCCAGGGGGTATCGTTCGTAATTTGCTGATTGAAAGTGGCGTACAAATCCTTTACAGGCTTGTGTCAGGTTCGCTAACTTGGGAGTTAGCCGACCTTTCTTTACGATGCCCAGCTTCTCAGTAAAAGTCCTCCGGGCAAATGGCTGCAACAATAAATTTGCCACCAAATCACATTATCCTCCTCCTTCAGCCATTGATGTTTTGTATAAAACGGAAATCAGACGTCATGTCAAAATCTACCCAATCATCGAATGTGATTAAAATGACGTTTCCATATGTCTGCTTAGAGCCAATCAGACCACTTACGCCTGCAATGGGCTGTTGGGGGCCGTCAGAGACAGTCTGATAGCATTGGTTCGGGGTTCGCTACGCTGTCTTCTACATTCTAGATGTAGTTAGGGCCAGCAGACCCGATTGTTCTGGCCTCCCGGCAGATTTGTTTGCCTGGCAACCAATGATAGCTGAAATATAATTGGTTAAATGCGTCAATATGAAAATACACGTCTGGCAGCAGCGCAGCCAGGGGAGCCAGTTTGCAGCAGGACAAAGCAGCCCAACCCAAGCATACAGAGTGCAGTGGTGTGTGAGTGTAATATGAGTAAAGCTACTCTTAAATGCTAAATTCAAAGACTTAAAGATGCTGTTTAACACTTAAAACCACTGAGCCAAACAAAGAGAACCGAATAATATGTCAGGTTTGTCTCATTGAGGCTTTCGTTAGAAATAAAAATAACCGAGTCGATCAATTTGTTTATCAAATAGAAAACTCCATCCTCAGCAAGTGGATTCAAGCATATGTTTGATTTGATTTAACTTATTATTTATTTAAAAATAGACTCTTGAGATTTATAGACACAACAAACACTCACAGCCAAAAGCGTATAAGTATAAATACGCATAATAACATTAATATTTGATTCAATATGATTACAAAAATATGTAATATGTAAAATGGCTTGTTACGTGCTTTTCAATCGATTTTCCCATTGAATTTTGGGCCTCGCAGACGCCCAAAATTCCTAAGACAGGTATGATGAACACAGTTATGCCATTTTTATCAAGGTCTGTTTAAAATACAGCTTTAATGGCATTTTCAAAATGGCCTCGTTAAGTGCTTTTCAATCGATTTTCCCATTGCATTTTGCGCTTCTGCCAGTCCCAAAATGGAGAAGACAGCTATATCATTTTTTTATCAAGGTCCTGTTTAAAAAACAGCTTTTTTGGCATTTTAAACATACATTTTGGGGCTCGTTAAGTGCTTTTCAATCGATTTTCCCATTGAATTTTGCACCTCTGCGAGTCCCAAAATGGAGAAAACAGGTGTACTGTAGAAAGCTATGTCATTTTTTATCAAGGTGCTGTTTAAAATACAACTTTTATGGCATTTTCAAAATGCTTAAGTGCTTAATGTTAAGTGCTTTTCAATGCATTTTCCCATTGCATTGTGGGTATTTTCAAAAGGCATCTGCAAGGCCCGAAATGGCTCCACCTTGGCATCCATCTTGGCTCCGCCCTCATAAGCAGTCTCAGTCCAGAGCAGGCTGTTAAGCTTGTTGCTAGGAGACAGCTCGTCAGCACGTGTACCAGGTGACAGACACTATTGCTCCTTAAAATTAGACTAATTTTGACTGCACTCGACTGTGTCGAACAAACGGTCGCTGTTCGAAAAGGAAATGCCGTATCCAAATAATTTTTTAACCATGAGCGCCCCAAGAGACGGCAGAAGCCAGCGGTGTAATTTTCATTCGGCTACTATGTGTGGCTCGTTTTTTATGGCAGTTTTAAAATCATTTTAAGACATTGATTTTATGATTTTAGGCGTTTATAATGGGCGGAATGTCAGCTGGAGGGACGACTCTCTGCGCTCAGAGGCGATTTGTGATAAATCTGTGTGGCAGAGCTCAATGACTGTGACTTTGTGTGAAAGAGGACAAAAATGCCTACGTTTTGAAATAAAATTTGTTCAGATCGGCCAGATATTTCGAACATGAGAGAGATTTTTTTTCAGGAATTGGTGCAGTATCAATTTTAGAGTGAGGATTTTAGTGTGAGAGACGCCTGAGCTGAGATGTTGTCTCCCTAAAACGTAAACTGCCGTTGTGTCAAAGCTGTATAAGATAAATACAAACCCTTTAGTTCAGTTAAAGCCGAGCGTCTCCTGTCACATTTAAACTTTGAATGAGGTCTGTGCTATGCTGTATGGCTGAGTTATAAGGCCTCTAAAATAGGCCATTTTGGTGCTCAACGAGCATTTTCCCATCCGCAATTTTCCGACTTTTTCCCATTTTGCCGGAATTCCATTTGACTAATGAGAGCCAAATCTCGAGTTTTTATTTGATAACCAGGGTTGGGGAGTAACGGATTACATGTAACGGCGTTACGGTAAAAGGATACAAAATAAAAGTAACTGTAATCCGTTACAGTACAAGCAAAAAAGATGTACTCAGATTACAGTTACATTCAGTGAGAATGGGGGTTACTTAACAGGATTACAATTTGTGCGAGGTTGCAGTGACAGAAGTACAGAGCGGCAGGGTCGGACTGGGGAAAAAAATCGGCCCTGGCAATTTTCCCCGGGACCAGCCCCCCCTCAGTATTAATTAGTATCTCCAATCTAATTAAATAAAAATAAAAAAAACGAGCACAGACCGCTCATACAGTTAATGGCATGTACCCATAGAAAAAATACACACTCACACACACGTCACACAACCTGACTATCGACTGCTAACAACCATGATCAGTAACCTACACAAACCCAGACACATAATGGCTCGGCGGCCAGCAATCGGATAAACCAATGAAGTGAATCAATCCTGTGAAAGAATGAAAACAAGTGAATGAAACCTGCACTCACCCATTATGAAGTTAACTCTGCCAGCCCCATAATCTTGCCCCTGCTCAGCCAACTCCTTGACGTCGGGTATGGTTGGTAACGTTACGGCGGCTAGCATTAGCAACGAGGCTGCTAGGCTTGCTAAATCGGTAAGCATTAGGCTACTGAAGAAAGCTAGTCTTTTTAGCTACGTTATATTATCATCTTTCTTCTCGGCTATAAGTTAACCTTTGTTTACGGCCACTGGCCCTAACCTGACGCGCTAGCTGTCAAATCACCGGAAGTTTTCACCGGAAGTACTCGCGCACACACACACAAGCAAGGGTGTGCAAAGAAAAATAAAATGTGATGTAAAAGTCTTACTTTGCTTATTTATTACTAAAGTAGAGCACTTCATTGTCATTGCACATGTATTAATGAAATGCAGTTTGGCATCTTATCAAGTGTAACGTGTGCAGATTGTATAGCATGCAGTATTTAGAGATAAAATGCAGTTATTTACAGCTACTGTAAGGAAAGATGGTTAATAGATATGTGCAGAATAGATCAATTACCTAGAGAAATGCATGTATGTGCAGAGAATGTATAATGTAGTTATGGCAGTACAATGAAAAGAAAAATATCATGGTATAAATAAATGTGATAAATACAGATGGAATCATACAGATAATATACAGATTATCCTATACCATAAATAGGTAAAAGTAATCCAAAAGTAATCCAAAAGTAATTAGTTACATTACTTTTTTTAAGTAATCCAAAAAGTTACACTACAATTACATTTTAAACAAGGTAACTTGTAACTGTAACGGATTACATTTTTAAAGTAACTTCCCCAACACTGTTGATAACACCGTTATAAGTTATAAGTTAACATAAGTTTTGTTAGATGTTCAGCATCTAATGTGTGACACAGTTGACAAAGAGATAAAATAAATGTAAAACAACGTAAATATCAAGTAATTATCACTTATTGTGCTTTGTTCATGCTGCTTTTAGACTGAGATATAACACCTCACACAAAATCAGTTTGAAAGGGAGTTTTATTTAAATCTGGAGTCAAACTTTACAGTCAGCGTCCTTCACTGTGAAGCTGCACAAGTTTGTCTAAAGAACACATGAAATCACCGTAAAAGTCCATAAAGGGACGACATCAGTTGTCTGAAGTGTGTCAGGATAGGGCTGTCGCGATAACCGCAAAATGCAATCACCGCGGTGCTGAGAGGACCTCCGCGGTGCGTGTCCAGGCCACCGCCACCACCGCCCACCGCACGCCCGCTTGCACGCGCAGAACAACTCGAGAAACTAAACGAGTTTTTAAGACTGCACAGTAGATACAAAGCGACTGACAGAACTGATACTTTTTAAAGCCAGCACAGTAATAATGATACATTGTATATTCCCCGCAAGGCAGGAGAAACACATTAACACAGCGAGGTGCCGCGTTTCTGTCGCCATCTTTGCATGTAGGCACCGCACACGCACACACGTCTGCATGCTACTCGTTGTGGTCTCATTCTCCCTCAGCAGCTGATATTACAAGAATATGCCTACTCAGTGTCGTAGCAATAGAAGTTAAAATAAAATGCAGTGGCCTACCTTTATCCCGGCTTTACTCCTCTGCCTAGTCCGGACACTTTATGGCTTTGAATCTTCCCTTATTATCTAACGTTTAACGTTGTAAATGCGACCGTCTAACATCAACAATAAACTAGCTTCCACAGAACCACAGCTTGGTGTGCACATTTGCTGTTGGGAAATACCTGATCATTTAAAAAAAACTGTGTGAAACTATTTAAAAAAAAAAAAAAAGTTTAAAAAATGTGCCGGGGTTGGTTGGTCGGCGGCAGTCTGTTAAAAAAAACTGTATCCCGGACACGTGAGCTCAACTGCTGCGCTGATCTGCTTCGTTTTTCTCCGTCATTACTAAACGAAACGTGCGCAGGTCTGCAACAATGTTGATATTTGCCGTGTGGCACTGGCAACAATGTTGCAGAACTGGGGTATGCGCTGCTTGATCTCCGCTATGTTGGTCTGTGAGCGAGTAAATGACAGGCAAAGCAAAGTGAAATGTCAGAATCGCGGGGAAAAAAAGCCGGATTATGCGCTCGATTTTCATCTAACATTGCATGTCGTGGAAAGTAGCCTAATGAACAAAAATGCGATATCACCGCATACCGCGCTGTTGAGCGGCTATGAGTCACCGCGGTGGGAATTCCCTCGCCGCGACAGCCCTATGTCAGGAAACAACAAACTTGGTCAATTTATTATTTATCTTCCAGTTTTCCTTCCTGATCCTGTAATAATTCATCTTTGATCACACAAATACTAAAAAGAACCTGATATTTTTGAGTGAACACCCACAAACCGACCCGAACCCTCAGCACCAAACATCAACAGAAAAACTATTCAGAATTAAAACAAGTTAAAAAAAAAAGCAAGAGAACAAAAATTAATTTGGATTAATAGATAAGTATAAGAATTAAGAAACAGAACAACCTGCACCTTCAGTTACTGTTCTGTCATTAAATGAACAAAACTCGCACCATGCAGAGATTTCACCAACACAAAGTCCAGCACAGAGCGGCTGAGTGAATGTGGTCTGGACTCTGTGGAGGAGAGTCATGGTTTCAGAGACGCTGTAGAAGGACAGAATACCTGCTCTGTGATCCAGGTACACTCCCACTCTGGAGGCCCGAGGAACTGAGATGGAGGTTTTTATGTTTTTGTGCCAAAATGTATAATCGTCTGAGGAACAATCTAATGCCCAAGATTTGTCATTAAATCCAAATCCACATTCATTCCCACTTCCTGCTCTGCTGATGTTCTTGTATGCGACTGCTACATTAACTCCTCCTCTCATCTCCACCTCCCAGTAACAACGTCCAGTCAGACTCTCTCTGCTCAGGACCTGAGGCCTGTTAGTGAATCTGTCTGGATGACGAGAATAAGACTGAAGATTCATTAATCTCACTTCCATAAGACTTCTATAAGACTGAGGTCGATCCATATATGTCACTTTTCTGTTCCCCTCTGACAGTAACAGACGTCTGTGTGCTGTGTTTGGATCCAGTGTGATTTCACATGAATATTTTAAGAAATCAGCTCTGCTCTCAGGTTCTGGTTCTGGCTGTGACAGTAAAACATCCACCTCAGCGACTCTCAGTGAGATGTTGGCCCATTCCTCTCTCAGGATGTCCTGTAGTTTATCTCTGAGCTCTGACACAGCTGCTGTCACATCCTCAAAGTGCCTCAGAGGACGGATCTGGATGCTGGATGAGTGTGTAGCCCCCCTGAGTGCTGCCACTGAGGGCCAGCTGTGCAGAAACTGGCTGTGATCCTCTGTGTGTGAGAGCTGCTGCAGCTCAGCATCTTTCTCCTTCAGCTCAGTGATCTCCTGCTCCAGCTTCTGCTGAAGCTCTTTGACTCGACTCCCTTCGGCTTCCTGCTGGGATCTGATCTGCTGCTTCACATCAGAGCTTCTTTTCTGGAGGAGACGGATCAGCTGGCTGAAGATCTTCTGGCTGTGCTCCTCTGTTTTATCAGCAGACTGATGGATGGCCTCCAGCTCCTGCTGAAGCAGCTTCACATCTTTCTCTGCGTCCTGGATTCTCTGCTGGATCTGCTGCCGACTCCCCTCCAGCTCTCTCTGCCTCTCAGTCCTTTCTGCTGCAGCTGACACTGTGTCGTGGCCTTTATGTTCATCCACAGAGCAGAGATAACAGATGCACTTCTCATCGGTACGGCAGAACATCTTCATCACCTCATCGTGAACAGAGCAGATGTTCTCCTGGAGCTTCTTGGAGGGCTCCACCAGCTTGTGTTTCCTTAATGGAGCCACATCATAATGAGGCTGAAGGTGATTCTCACAGTAAGAGGCCGGACAGGATAAACAGGACTTGATGGCTTTCAGTTTTCTCCCAGAGCAGACATCACAGGCCACATCTTCAGCTCCAGCATAGCAGTGATCAGCAGGAGCAGCTTGGAGTCCAGTCTTCTTCAGCTGCTCCACTAAATCAGCTAACATGGTGTTTTTCTCCAGGACAGGCCTCGCTGTGAAAGTTTTCCTGCACTGAGGGCAGCTGTGGATTCCCTTCTGATCCTCTCCATTCCAGAAGTCTTTAATACAGCTCATGCAGTAGCTGTGTCCACAGGGAATAGCCACCGGATCCTTCAGCAGATCCAGGCAGATTGAACAAGAGATGCTTTCCTGATCCAGCTGAACTCCTTTCTGCGCCATTTCTCCTCTCAGATCAGCGACTGACTGAGTTTTATTTCCTGAAAGCTGAAACTTATCTGAGCTCTACTGACAAACGCAGCAATGACACATTCTGACGACAGTTCAAGTTAACAAATCATGTGTGAGTGAAATGATTCACCACATGTTAGTAACACCCACAACAACACAGGTGAAGGGGAGGGAACAAAGAAATATGTGGACAGACTGCAGCCGCAGTGTTTACAGGAAGAAGACAAAGGTCATCTGGCTTTGCCACATTTCAGCAAGAGGAGCGGCTTTATCTCTTGTTACAAAATAACTAAATCCTCATTTGAAGCTGTGCTCAGTGACAGACAGAAATCTTTATATAAGTTCAGAGAATTATTTGCTGATCTATAACATGTTGTTGTCTTATTAGTTAAAAGTTTGAATCACATCTCTGTTTTATCTATCTACCTACCTACCTATCTACCTACCTATCTATCTATCTATCTAGAATAGGGCAGCTGACAGGAGGCAAAGACCCCAAAGGTGCTACCATGGGCTAGCAATCCATGGTAGCGGTAGCGAGGCCTAGCAGCTTTGTTACAACCAGCATAAGCTACAAGTAGATTAAAGAGAATACCCCTAGAGTCAGCGAGAGCAGGGGCGGAAGATGACTCACAGGCAGACTACATGACAACCGAGACTGGAACGAACATGACTACGAGGTGGAGACGAGACTCAGTGAAGGATAGGGGCACGGACCAATTCTCTAGGGCTAGAACTGACCAGAATAGTTCTCAGAGGAAAGAGAGCGTAGCTGGAGAAAATAAAAGTGGTAGGCTAGAGGGAAGTAAGCTCCAGGTTTGTCCTTGTGGCTGGCAGAAGGTAACATCAGTTAGAGGCCTTAAAATGCATCAGGGAAGAAAGAGATGTGTGGTAAAGGAAGGGCAGTGTGGCCGAATCGATCAGTACTTTTTAAGAAGTCAATCGAGTAAGTCGGATGAAGTCCAGCGGCAGGTAGAAAACCACAGTCCGAAGGATATCAATAACACAGCTACGGAGGAGGAGGAGGAGGTTCTAAGAAGGGATGCAGCTGATACTGAGGTGAACAGGCCAGTTAGAGAGAGAAATATGGAGCAGAAAGCTAGAGTTAAGTGGCCTAGGGCAAATAGCAACAAAGAATGGGAGGCAGTCAATAAAGATTTGTCGATAATATTGGATAGGTTAGGAGGAAATGCAAGCGATAGGCTAGAGAAGATGGGAGATATAATTTACTCCTACAGTGTAGAAAGATTTTGGGTGCAAGATAGAAAGAGGGTTGAAAGAGTACATTTAGGTAAGTCTAGACGGCAAAAAGAGATGGAAAAATTGGTTAAGGAAAGAAGAAATTTAAGAAAGCAGTGGAAAAAAGCTACAGAAGAAGAGAGAGAGGGAATTAATGTTTTGCAGGAAGAATTGAGAAGCAGGCTAGCATTACTCAGGGCTGAATGTCTTAGGAAAAAGAGAAAGAAGAAAGAATATGTAAGGACTGCGTTTTACAGGGACCCGTTCAAGTTTGTTAAAGGATTGTTTAACCAGGAAAAGGGAGGGCAGCTTAAGGCAACAAAGTTAGAGGTGGAAGAGTATCTAAGAAATACATATTCAGATCTTGAGCAGCGTAGAGTAGTAGGCCTTCCACCTGACATGCCACCATTAGGAGAGATAGCTCATAAGATGGATGTTAGACCACCTAGGTGGAAGGAGGTTGAGGAGGTAGTCAGGCGTGCAAAGGCTTCAGCGGCCCCAGGGCCAAATGGAGTCCCCTACCGGGTTTATAAAAGTGCACCTGATATCCTAAAGTTTTGTGAAGGCAATTAAAAATAGTTTTGGAGAAACAGGTTATTCCTAGAGCATGGCGTAGGGCAGGAGGCGTTCTTATTCCAAAGGAGAAAGAGTCCTTGGACCTGAGTCAGGGGAAGATTTTCTTTAGTTTAGTTGCACAGAGATTAGCTAGTTATTTAGAAAAGAATAGCTTAATAGATACTACTGTGCAGAAGGCAGGAATACCAGGTTTCGCAGGGTGCTTAGAGCACACTAGCATGATTTGGCATCAGATTCAGACAGCCAAGATTGAGAAAAAAGACTTGCATGTTATATTTCTGGATCTAGCAAATGCATTTGGTTCAGTGCCACATAGCCTTATTTGGAAAGCGTTTGAGTATTTTAGAGTGCCCGTAGTAGTTGTTAACTTAGTAAGAGCATATTTTCAGGATATTAGACTGCCTAAGTACAGCAGGTTTCACAACAGGTTGGCAGAGGCTAGAAATAGGCATTATGGCAGGGTGTACGATTTCTCCATTAGCATTTACAATGGCGATGGAGATAATTATTAGAGCTTCCAAGTGGGTTGTAGGAGAGAGACGTCAGGATGGCATGCGCCTTACACCAATTACAGCATACATGGATGATATGAGTTTAGTGACTACAACAGTGCCATGTATGAAGAGAATACTTTAGAGACTTAACAAAAATCTAAAGTGGGCTGGTATGAAAATCAAACCTACTAAGCCTAGAAGTATCTCAATAAGTAGAGGGAAATGAAGTGATAGAAAGTTTGTAATACATGAAGAAAACATTCCAATAATAAGGGAAAAGGCAGTGAAGAGTTTAGGCAGGTGGTACCAGGCAGACATGAATGATGGAGAGCGGGCAGTGGGTAAATGGAGACCCGTTATGTTCGTTATGTTCAGGTACTGCAACTTTAAGGCATATTTTGTCAGGTTGTAAGGTTAGTCTGTCACAAGGCCGGTATACATGGCAACATGACCAAGTATTAAGATGCTTAGCTGCAGGTATTGAAGATAAATGAAGGCAGGTAAACTTAGGAGGGTCTAAGGTACAGAGAGTTGCAATTCAGTTTGTTCAAGAGGGGGAGAAAGTTAATAAGACAATAAGGAGGCACGGCAGCTTGGAGGATGCTTGTGATTGGGAGATGCAGGTAGATTTAGGAAATAAGCTTGTTGTTCCCCAGGAAATAGCCTCTACAAATTTAAGGCCTGATATAGTCTTGTGGTCTAGGAGTTAGAATGAGAGTCTATTTCATAGAGCTGACTGTTCCTTGGGAGGAATTAGTAGTAGAAGCATATGAAAGGAAAAAGCTTAGGTACGTGGAGTTGGGGGCAGAAGCAGAGCAGCGAGGATGAAAAGTTAGAATCTGTCCAGTGGACGTAGCATGTAGAGGATTTGTTGCAAACTCTGTTGTGTCATTGCTGAGGGAGCTGGGTGTAAGTGGACAGAGTGTGAGGAAAATAGTGAAGGAAGTGTCAGATGAGGCAGTAAAGTCCAGTCAGTGGATTTGGATTAGAAGAAGCAATAGCAGCTGGGGGCACAGCAGAGGGAGCACTTAGGGTAAACAGACTTTTGGAAAAGCAAAGAAGAAGTTCAAGATATTTAAGTAGAGGGTGCGGCCCATGTGAGCCTTTTGAAACCAGGCGGCCATTTTGGGTGAGTTGGCCTGTATGGCTTTGTTTTTACTGGCATTTTTAGTGATTATAGGACTGTTTAGGTGAGTTTGTCTGCTGAATCTGCTAGTGTGTCTTGTCCTGCCTCAACCTCTGGCACCCTCTATATTTTCATTATCCCCTACCCGAACTAGGGTTTGAATCCCATTCCTACTTATCTTTACTTCTTCTATTTCTCCCCCCTACCCTAACTAGGGTTTGAATCCCATTCCTACTTATCTTTACTTCTTCTATTTCTCCCCCCTACCCGAACCAGGGTTTGAATCCCCACCCCGCTGTGACTGGTGTGCAGTTGGTGAGAGGCTGAGGTAGCTTGTGGTTGTTGTGGTGTGAGGAGCAGTGATGGCTGGCATTAGGGGACTGACTCTGGGACGCCAGCAATCACTCTCTAGCCTCCTGGAGGTGTCGTGGGCCCAACTAGACGAAACACTGATGAAAGGAGGTTCCCACCTGATGACCCCAATGACATGGTTGGTCAGCACTGCTCACTGATCCATATTATAGGGAGTGGGGGTAGAAAGGAGCAGGATATGGACAGGTGGATTGGGGCAGCATCTGCAGTGATGGGGACGTTTTACCAGTGGAGAAGAGAAGCTGTCGATTTACCAGTCGATCTACGTCACAAATACAAGCAACAGAAATTAGCTTCCTCCGAAGTGTTGCTGGGGTCACCCTTAGGGATTAGGGCGAGGAGCTCAGTCTGATGAGGTGTTTCAGACATCAGGGACCTGGGACCTGCCGTATCTCTCTCTGTATATACATCATTATATCTAGGCTCGGGAACAACAACCCGGACCAGGAGAAGCTGTAGAAAGCTGTTCAGGCTGCTGTGTTCTCAGCAGAACTCACCTGCCTCTGCAGCCTCAGCCAGTGTGCGAACAGGTGGCAGCTGCAGAGCCGTGACGGCGTTCCTTCCTCCTTCCTCCGTCCTGTGATGGTGCTCACCTCCTCCAGGTCTCCGTCACCGCAGCTCCAGTTCATGCTCACGTTGGGCGCCTTCCCCGCCGGCCGCGCCCCCCTGCTGCTCAGACCTGTGTGAAGGCAGAGAGAAGATTCGCTGTCATGGAAACTTCAACCCAATCATCAAATCCCAAAGCTTTATTGAACCGGACACTACTTTGATGGGAACCATTATTTCAGAGCTTCGTTTGGACCTACAGCCGAGCAGCAGCTGCTGGCGTCGGTAAGGGAGGGGCAGGCGCCTGATGGGGCCCAGGCGGCGTGCCATGGCTCTTCCCAGGTGACCCGTGTGGCTGAGAGTGCCCACCGTGAGGCTTCTCAGGTAAATCGGCTCCACCAGGTGGGACAGCAGCGCCCCCTGGAGGCCCACGACGCTCCACCTGTCAAGTGAAAACAGTTGGATTATTTCTCTAAAATCTCTTTGAACATCACGTCTGAGACCAAAGCTGGCTGCCTTCATCCAGTCTTAGTTAAGTTGTAGACACAAACCAAATTATACAGGAGCTCTAAAAAGCCATTGAGAACACCCACACTCCAAAGTTTAAGGGCTCAAAGGTCCATCAAACACTGAGATTTACCCAAATCTCCTGAATCCTGAATCTTTTGTTAATGTATTTAAAGGGCTGGGCGAGTTAACTGGTTATTATCGTTAACTCGTTAATTATTTAACGCCTATAAATATTTTATCGCGCTTTAACGCAGGTTTTATTTATGTTTTAATTTTTGGGGGCTTTTGTGCCTTTAATGGATAGGAAAGTTCAGAGAGACAGGAAGCAGGGGCAGAGAGAGGGGGAACGACTCTTGTACATGGGGTGTCTGCTCAACCCACTACACCCCTGTTTTATTATTTATGTTATTATTGTAAAAGTCTGTTGCTCACAGGCTTTTATTTTGTAAAAGTCTGTTGCTCATAGGCTTTTATTTTGTAAAAGTCTGTTGCTGTCTGCTGTGGAACAGGAAAAGAAAGTAATCGGCAGATCCACCAAACATGGAGAAGGGTACGGAACTTTTACTCGGCCATTTTCATTTTAAAGTTCTTCCAGACGGCGGAGTCGACAGAACCAAAGTCATCTGTAAACACTGCCAAGTTGAATTGTCTTCTCAGCGTAGTAGTTCCAGTCTAAAATATCACTTAAAGGCAAAACACACAACTGATGGCAGCAAGTCATTCAAGGAAACAGACAGTGGAGCGAAGCTTCTACATAAAAACTACAGAAAGATGCTGATGTTAAAAGTGTGTTTGCACAACAAATGTTATGGCACTTTCATTCATATGGCAGCACATTTAAAATAAAGCTAAATGCTAAAAGCTATACACTACTTTTGGATTCATTTTTGGATTCTGCGTAAAAATGCGATTAATCGTGATTAATTAGGGAAATCATGTGATTAATTACATTAAACATTTTAATCGTTGCCCAGCCCTAGTTTTCTAACATTGAAACTTTGAGTTTAACTTGTGGGCTGCAGCAGGTGAGCACCGTCGCCTCACAGCAAGAGGGTTGCAGGTTCAACTCCCGGCTGGGAGCTTTCTGTGAGGAGTTTGCAGGTTCTCTCCAGTTACTCTGGCTTCCTCCGACCGTCTGAAAACATGCATGTGAGGTTAATTGCGGCCCTAAATTGGATTAAGCAGGTATAGAAAATGGACGGATGTAAAGTGTCCAGGACATCTGCTTCCACAGAATTAAAGCTCTCAAATAAATCTGATGTTAAAAGTGTGTTTGCACAACAAATGTTATGGCACTTTCATTCATATGGCAGCACATTTAAAATAAAACTAAATGCTAAAAGCTATACACTACTTTTGGATTCATCGTGATTAATCAGGGAAATCATGTGATTAATTAGATTAAACATTTTAATCGTTGCCCAGCCCTACTATTTAACTGTAAATGTTCAAAAACCAAAGTTCTTTGCAATGTTGCACTGAGAGATCTATTTTTCTAAATCATCTTTATCGTTTTTAGATATTTCTTTTGGCACAAAGTCTTTGCTGTATTGCTGTATTTTCCTTCTTTGCCTTTATCCCAGCTTTGTTTGCTGTTTGGAACCAAGAATAATTTCCTTCATACTTGTGACTGTTGCATAAAGGCTCAAATTAACGAATGAATGATTCATGATTAAGGCCACAAACATAAACAAAAATGAACAGAATTATCGTTGCACAGCTAAGATGCTAAATAAAATCGGGGCACTTTTTATCAGTAAAGCTTACTTTGCCATCTTATCTGTGCAGGACATGGTGATGACGGGCTGACCCAAGGACACCTTGTCCCTCTGATTGGCTCGCCCCACCATGATGGGCAGCGTCCCCTCACCGCCGTGCACCTTCACCCTCAGGTGACATCGGAACCTCCTGCTCGGGTCTGAAGGAAAAGGAAAAGCCGTTCACAGAGGTGTCGCAGCTAAAAAAGCAGGCCAAACGTTTTATGCCTGCAGAAAATGGCTTCATCGTCATCACCAACATGGTCTAAATGTATTTGTCTCACATGCAGCGGTGGTCTCGTAGGGGCAGTTGAGCCGAGCGTCTCCACACGGCGACGAACTGACAAACATGTGGAAGGAAACGCCGTCCTGCAGCCGGAAGAAGCCGCCACAGCTGCCTGCGTTTGGTGCGAAGATCGATTGTTTTCCTCCCTCTGCGGGTTTACTTCAGAGAAGACAGAGACACAAACACAACGATGCCTCCAAACACTTGACTCATTCGATGTTCACAGAGACGTGACAACGAAGCCAAACCAGAATATGTTGGTACCAAAGCAGCAGCTCCAGCTGAGCGTACAGGAATCGAACCAGCGCCCTTCTGCTTACGACTTCAGCGTGGCAGTCGCTGAGAGAACAGCCGTGGTCATCGTTCACGTCCAAACACTTGGTTCCTGTGGCCAGAGAAACCACCTGGGCTGATCTGAGGTCAAACCCTGGAGGGACGGGGGGGGACAAAGAATAAAGCGAGATGAAGGATGGTGGAAAATATAGACGAGATTAGTCTTGTTGTGTTGACATGTCACCATGGCAACCAGCAAAATGGTGTCCACTGAGGTCAACCCTAACCACGATCAGTTTCTAACCCCAAAGTTTTATTGGCTGTGTTCGAAACCGCATACTTCTCCTACTTCTCCTACTACTCCTACTAACTTTTTGAGTTAGTATGCAAGTTTGAGTAAGCGAGAAGTTCCCGGATGCATACTAGATTCTCCTAAATGTTGGGTATGCATCATGAGGTTACTACTCATACTCAAACTACCCAAGATGCAACGTAACGTGACGTCGCCGATCGTCATTTCCTGTCAAAACGGCAGTTTCAAGCTAGCTACAACGAGGGTAGGTTCACTTCCTGTTTTCAAAACAAAAGCACCAATTGTATCGTAATGGCTTTCCCTATGATAAAAGGCAACGGGTATTTTATTTTGTGAAAATAACCGGAAGTGCGTTACTCACTGCGGCTAGCTTTAGTAGCGCCGAATTCGTGGGAACAAAATTGTAAACAGCCGGTATTTTGTCAGGTTTTCAACACGTTGGGGATCTAAACGACTACTTTCTCACCTGAAAATGTTTCAAATGTTGCTAAAGTTTACAGAGTTTAGAGCTTAAGAGAAATCAGCTTCAGGCCGGCTGATTTCGGCTCGGGCAGGAGCGAAATGCATTGTGGGTAAACGCTCTGCATACTGTCTGATCGATTAGTATGTAGTGTGTAGTATGTAGTATGCAGTATGTAGTACAAATCAGCTGTTTCAACCACATCTGGGGAGTTTGACGCCCAGATGTGACAGCTGTTTTATCACTTTCGGGTCACATTCAGTCGAAAACACTTCCTGGTGGGGTGAAGACACTGGTTGTGTTCGAAACCGCATACTGCATACTACATACTGCATACTACATACGTATGTAGTATGTAGTATGTAGTATGTAGTATGTAGTTTGTAGTATGTAGTATGTAGTATGTAGTATGTAGTATGCCCCCCCCCCCTGTGGTCAGTTCAAGTAATGACACTTAAGAACGGCGTCCGCTCTGATTTAGGAACACCCACTAGGTGGTTTTTCCCTCCCGCTGTGTGGAAGGTGAGTAGTTTGGAGGACGCCATGATTGGATCTTATTTAAGGGAGTAACCCACCCCAACACTTCATAAAATACCACCTTTAATGTAGAGTTTCATCTGGTCTGCAGAACTGTTCAGCTTTCTGTGTCTCACCCAATGTTCTGATGTCTGAGTTTGAGTGTCTCACCTCTGGTCATCACGATCCCCGCCAGCACTTTGTGACGAGCGTGCGAGGGAGAGGAGCGGCTGTCCGTCAGCTCCGAGTATTTCTCTCTCACCAGGTGGTAGATTGATTCTGCGAAGAACTGCAGAAGAAGAAGTGCAGGCCCAGCATTGGAGGACTTACTTTGAGGTGTCCGTGTTATCATCCAGCCACCGTTTTATTATACTTTGTCTTATACTGAAATCATAATGCTGGTTAGCTTCTTCTTAAGCTCAGTTTTTAAGCTTTAATATGTCCCGGCGCCATGAAAATGAACATGAATTAGCTCTTATAACCACATCATGGCAAAGTATCTACAGATCCAGACAGCTGCCAGCGGATTAATCTGATACTAAAACTGATTTGCGGCCTGTGAGGATCCATTTCTTCTGATTTCTGAGCAGATTTGTGAATTTATGGATTTTTTCTGATCATCAAAAACTGTAAGACTCACTGAATCTGGTCTGAGTAACCATGTGGTTGTGTGGCCCCTTTTGTGTTTAGTTCAGTTAACCAGGTGTGATGTTCTTGGACAGGGTGTATACGGGTATAAACAAGTTCAATTTAAGACTTTTTAAGACCTTTTAATACCACTTCTAAATGAAATTTAGACCAAACGTACGATGGAAACACACTGACAGTAAAACGGTAAAATGACGTTTGAGTTTAAGAACATCGGCCAAATGTGTGTCATGCGAAAAGATCACAAAAGTGTCATCACAGTCCTAAATTAAATTTATTACAATATTTTCAGAACATTTAAGTCCCATGAACAAATGCTTATAAAACCAAGTAAATATATATATATTTTTTTTAAATACTGTTCCTTTAGAGCAAAAAGAAAAATACACAAATATTTAAAACCCATGCAATCTGAATTTAAGACAATTTAATACTTTTTAAGGTCTTATTTTCAGGAAAATTGATTTTTAAGACTTTTTAAGGACCCGCGGCCACCCTGGTGGAAACCTGCAGGTTTAATATCATTCCCAGACATATACGTGGTTGTCGTGCTACTTTATTGGCCCCCATGCATTCAGAACATGATTCCTGTGAGCAGCACCCAGAACCTTTGTCACAGTCTTTTTTCTTTGTGTGTTGCAGTGAGTTTAGCCTCCTGTGTTTGCTTCACATCTGCCCCATGCTGAGGTTAGTGTTTGCTTCTTTTTTTGTTATATTTAGCTTCACTTCACTGTCCCCAGACGTCCTCAGTTATCAGCTGATCCCCCCTCCTGGTGAGTTCAGTCCTTCGTTCTGTGCCAGGTCCTTGTCTATAGCCGCATTCGGACAGAGCAGTTCTAAGAATGCCGTTCTAAGAACTCTAAGAAAGTAGGTCTGTTACAAGTAACCCAGAAACATTGTGCAACAGCTGAGCCAATGATCTGATCTCAGCCTGATTAGAAAAACTCACAAACTGGAGAACAGCAGGAAGAAGGAACCTCTTTCCGTGTGCTTATGGTTGAGTTTATATTTTTCTTTTTCCCCTCTTCTTTGATTGCTTTTACTGTGTTTTAATTTTTATTCTCTTTAAATTGCTTGTTTTTATGCTGCTTTATGCTGTTCTTTTAACACATTGACTCCCAAGTCACTTAAAACTACGTTTTTACCGCCCATGCGTTGGCACCCAAAGGGTAAAAATACGTTTTTCCGTTTTTTTTAAATGTATTTTGAATCTATACATTCTTAGAATCCCTCCACCTACTAGGTAGTTTTATGAACATGTAAACTTCTTTGACACAAGGACACGACGCAAATCCTCTGACCCAGATATGTAAATATCTAAAGTGCCACAGGCTGAAAGAGCGCACGTTTCACAAAAGCCCCGATATCTCAGTTTGTTGTTGATTTTGGTGGATACCCGCCTTGGTTTAGCTAAGGATAGCTCGCTAATGGCGGCACCTAGAGACACGCAGTTTTGACCCACAAAGAGTTTAAAGTCTCAGCTTTCAAACGAGTCATAACATGTTTCAGTGGCCCTATCACATAATATGCTGTGACTGTACAAAAAACGCTGGGATTCTACGACATAATTCCGTAAACACCGCCGGTATTCAATGCGTTAAATGCCTTATCTTTATGTAAAGCACACTGAGTTAGCTGTGGTATGACATGCGCTGTATAAATAAAGATGCCTTGCCTTGCTGTTTCAGGGCTCAGAAATAAGACAGAAAGAGATCCTTCCTTCACTTTGCATGTGACTGCATGACCGTCATAAAACTGCAGCTTGGACCCGACAGACTGATGATGAATCTAAACTTTTTACACTTTAAATATTACTCATGATCTCAATCTATAGGCCAGTGTAGCTGCAGCACTTATCCTGCGATGCTCAGCGCTTTCCGGATGTGACTGTGGCACAAGGTCGTGTGTAATGAGTGTGTTAAACAATTATCAGTGAGATTATTATGCTCTTCACACCGCCTTCCCGCTCCACCTCCTCCTTCATTCCTAATGCGCCGTATTAGTGTTCATTAATGCGTCACGCAGCCTGACAGACAGCTCATTGATGAGCTGGAGTGGTTGTAGAAAGAGAGAAAAATCAACCTTCAGACAAAGAGCAGAAGGGAAGCTTCCGCTTATTATTCACTCATTACGACTTGGTGTAAAAGCCTGAAGCTTCATAAAATCCCCTTTTAGTACGGACTGAGAACATTAAAATCCCCTTTTTTCTGTCATCCCTTCGTCCGTCTGTGAATTCTGGCATTAAATTCCCCTCCAGGTGTAATAAAGCATCCGCACGCCTCTATTATCCTTTGCATATTTGAACAACATTCCCCTTCCCAGGAGCCGGTGTGAAGAGACGGATCTGCTTGTATTTATAAAGCGAGACAGCAAAAGACGCTGAGGACAATTCTCTCAGGCTCTGAGACGTAATGAAGTTGTTTGGATGCTGCAGATGAGCATGCAGGACACCATCCGGCTCTCGGGCCGCGGGACACGACGGCCATGCTGATGCGCGGCACACTCCATTTGGTAGCATACGGTGCACCTCAGACCCATTTATCCAGAGTGCTCAGAGGAGTGGTGACCGTTAAAGGGACGAGGCCAAACTCGGTGCCATGGAATGAAGCTGTAATGTGTTTCCAGGTGATGGGAATTGGTCTTTTATTCATGAAGGACACCTCAGATACTTTTTTTCTTCCACATTGGAGAGTTACTTTACAATATGTCCCGTTTTAAATCTGTAAAAAAACGTAACCTCTGAAGTTTAACCTCTTAAAATCTCAACTTTATGGGGTTTTCTATATGTTTAGTTAAAAAAAAACATGTTTTAAGGCTCTATCAGTCAGTGGGGTCACATGGCACTGAAAGGATCGGATAATTGGCTAAATTACAATAAGATTGAGTTATTAAGTTCATGTAGACATATAGGCTGTGTTCGAAACCGCCTACTTCACCTACTACTCCTACTACTCATACTAACTTTAACTTTTTTAAGTTCCCGGATGCAGACTAGATTCTCCTAAATGTTGGGTATGCATCATGAGGTTACTACTCATACTCAAACTACCCAAGATGCAACGTAACGTGACGTCGCCGATCGTCATTTCCTGTCAAAACGGCAGTTTCAAGCTAGCTACAACGAGGGTAGGTTCACTTCCTGTTTTCAAAACAAAAGCACCAATTGTATGGTAATGGCTTTCCCTATGATAAAAGGCAACGGGTATTTTATTTTGTGAAAATAACAGGAAGTGCGTTGCTCACTGCGGCTAGCTTTAGTAGCGCCGAATTCGTGGGAACAAAATTGTAAATAGCTGGTATTTTGTCAGGTTTTCAACACGTTGGGGATCTAAACGACTACTTTCTCACCTGAAAATGTTTCAAATGTTGCTAAAGTTTACAGAGTTTAGAGCTTAAGGGAAATCAGCTTCAGGCCGGCTGATTTCGGCTCGGGCAGGAGCGCAATGCATTGTGGGTAAACGCTCTGCATACTGTCTGATCGATCAGTATGTAGTATGGAAGTATGTAGTATGTAGTTGGCGGTTTCGAACACAGCCATAGACATATATGTGCTCTTCATTGAATTAGCTTTCAAAGAGCTTAAATGTGTGATATTTGGTTAAAAAGTCAGTTTACTGAAACATTAGTTCAGGAGAAATCGTACCGGTTTATCCAAAGAGACACAAAATAACCACCGAGAGACCAAAAAAGAGAAATAAACAACTAAATAAAGACTCAAAACAGCCACTCAGCGGGGTCACATGGCACTGAAAGGATCGGATTATTGGCTAAATTCCAATCAGACTGAGTTATTAAGTGCATGTAGACACCTTAATCTGACTAAGAACTGGATCGGATGGGATTCAGACCCCGAGATAACTGGGTTGAAAGTCACTCTAAACCTGCTTGTAGACGCTGAAGCACGTGGTGAATCAGACTTTGCGTTCTGCGCATGCTCCAGATGTTTTCCCGGGGTCGTGACCCGGAAGTCAAAGCAGACGATATTCCTGTTGTTGTCGCCGTCAGAAAGAAACAAACAACGCGATGGAGAATGCTCCGTTGGGCATCGAGTTTGTGCAACAAGCAGCTCATCACAGAGCAAATGTAGAGGGACGTAGCTTCATCTGGCTCTGCGTTCTCCATCTTTCTCCAATGCCTGAGTTTGTTGTTGTTGTTGGTGGTGAAGAGGTCAACAGGAAGTGGCTCTATTAGCAACAGCTGGAATGGGTACAGCGCCACCTATCATACCGGGGTATGACACGCTTTGTGCCTCTGATCCCATTCATTCACCGCCATATATCCAAGGAGAATTACCCATTAATAACTCAGTCTGATTGTAATTTAGCCAATAATCTGATCCTTTCAGGGCCATGTGACCCCACTGAGTGTATGTAGTGAATAATCCAAATGCCATGTTCACAGTTTCTTATTCATTATCCGACACTCATTAGCAAATGCCATCATCGTGGTTATAAGAATGGTTGTAAATCAGGGTGCAGCATACATGGATATGAAATATAAGATGCAGCCAGCAAAAGCACGCATAATGCTTAATGCTTAATTAATTATTAATGAATGCCATCCCTTGTTTCTTTATATGTTGCGTCTAAGCATTAGAACTTTCTTCTAATCTTTTAAAGTGATCTTGAGCAACAGTTCTCCAGCTTTCTGAAAGTCTTTTAGAGTTTTTCTTTGGACATTTTCTGCTTTTTCACTAATTTTCAGTCCATTTTTTCTTTGTTAAGCCACTTAACTCTGAGCTATGAACCATTCAGGCAGGAAAAAGGCTCCTAACTCAAGGGATGAACCAGTGTTGTGTCCACACAGACAGACAACTTAGCAAAGAAGCCATTTTAAATCGGATCTTTAGGCACTTCGCTAAACACTAGCAATCAGGTTTTTTTTTGTTTACTTGTTTGTAATTATTTTAGTATTATTTTTATTTTTATTTTATTTTATTTTATTTATTTATTTATTTATTTTTTATTTTTTAATTTTTTTTAATTTTTTTTAATTTTTTAAAAAAAATTTTAATATATATTTTTATTTAATTTAATTTAATTAAAAAAATGTATTTATCTATTTATTTTTATTACATTTATTTTATTATTATTATTTATTTTATTTTATTTATTTTTCTTTATTAAATTAATTTATTTTAGTATTATTATTGTTTTAAATGATATAGTCTTTTCATTTATTCTTGTATTCTATTCTTTTAATTTTTTGTTTTTATTTGTCTGTACAGCACTTTGGTCAACTGAGATTGTTGTAAAGTGCTTTATAAATAAAATTTGATTGGATTGGAAATATACAATTTTTAAAAATGCATTTATTTTAAAAAATCCTAAAGTTTTACAGGCATAAAATAGGATTTCTGCACCAACAAGGTGATTCCCAAAGAGCTGTTAGCCTAAGACTTGGCATATCTCAGCATGGTGTCCTATGATCCTAAAGAGGAAGTAGCAGGTGTAAAAGGGAGAGTTTCCCTGAGTGCAACAGGAACACACAAGATATCTGCGTTTTGAAGGAGAGAAATATAAAACTGGAGCATGAAAGCATGCAATCCTGCTCTTAGATTAAAAACCGTGTTGTGGTGCGGCAGCGGTAAAAGAGGATAACTCACCTGAGGTAGCTGGTTTTTGGTCTCGCTGCCCTGGAGGCCTATCATCTTCTTCTCTGGTCCCAAACTGATGCTGTAAAGAGAGTGCAGGGCTGCTGCTGCTGCCTGCGCCTTGGCCAGTCGTTTGCTGTGACCGCAGCCTTCAAACACCCTCCCTTCCAGTCTGACCACCATGATGAAACTCCTCATGGGCCTCCCGTGCACCCTCTCGGTCAGACACGTGTATCTGAGCCCCGGCTGCAGCTCGCTGAGCAGAGCCACCGGACTGACGTGCTCTAAAAGTGAGGCGCTGAGGGCTCGTCTCTTTGGATTTGTCGAGGAAACCAGGTCCAGTGCGAGTCGAAGGAACCATCTGTGGTCGCAGATGCTGGAGAAAACCCCCTTCTTTGCCGCGCCGCCGCGAGGGAGCTCGCAGTTTTCAAGCAGCGAGGGTTCGACCTCTTTGAGAAACGCGTCGGGGAAGTCCGGTTCGTCCGCCGTAAAATCCACCGGTGTGCCGGGGAAGTTCCCCAAGGTGGCGTGAGCCTGGGGGGCGTTCGGAAACTGGACGAACGAGCGGAGGGCCAGCTCCGCAG
The DNA here is from genome assembly GCF_027942865.1 of Odontesthes bonariensis. Classification (NCBI taxonomy): domain Eukaryota; kingdom Metazoa; phylum Chordata; class Actinopteri; order Atheriniformes; family Atherinopsidae; genus Odontesthes; species Odontesthes bonariensis. The sequence continues at coordinate 5,028,652 of NC_134519.1, forward strand.
CTCTCATCTTGGCCTGCTTTTTCGTAGGTCCTTGACCCTCGAAGCGGAAACCGTTGACCTCCACACCTACAGAAAACATTGGGGCATGCAGTGGACCCGCTTTTGACACAAGCTCATACCTCAGACCCGGTCGTAGCTCGTTCAGCTGCACCAGAGCATTCTTCTGAGTCACTGCCCAGGCTGCTCTTTTACAAGTCCCGTGGCTTTGGCAGAGCAGGCGGCCTTTTCCGTCCACTAGTGGCCGTTTCCTCTTCAGTGCTCTTGGTCTGTCCCTGGGTAAAGTTGTACAAAAAAATGATGGGTGGTACTTTTGTAAAAGGTCATGCTCCAATTGATTTTTCTCTTCCTGATTCTCTTTCACCTCCAAACTACTGGTACCTGTTGGGAGACCAAAGTCATAAAAAGAAACGTGAGGATCGTAGCAAAGGTAGAACCAGACTGCATTTTAACCCCTTAACGCCTGAATTTATATAGCTATATATAAAAAAATGTTTTGTGTGTTTTAGCCTTTAAGTAGATGGTAAATAATGCTGAGATTATTAATGTCACTTTTGCACAAAAAATAAATAGAAATTTTGGTATGTTGCAAATTTGCGACAACAGGCATCCTGGTAAATTTGGTATGTTTGGTATGTAATTTGGTATGTTTGGTATGTTGGGTATGTAATTTGGTATGTTGGGTATGTAATTTGGTATGTTGGGTATGTAATTTGGTATGTTGGGTATGTAATTTGGTATGTTGGGTATGTAATTAGGTATGTTGGGTATGTAATTTGGTATGTTGGGTATGTAATTTGGTATGTTTGGTATGTAATTTGGTATGTTTGGTATGTTTGGTATGTAATTTGGTATGTTGGGTATGTAATTAGGTATGTTGGGTATGTAATTTGGTATGTTGGGTATGTAATTTGGTATGTTTGGTATGTAATTTGGTATGTTTGGTATGTAATTTGGTATGTTTGGTATGTTGGGTATGTAATTTGGTATGTTTGGTATGTAATTTCGTATGTTTGGTATGTAATTTGGTATGTTGGGTATGTTTGGTATGTAATTTGGTATGTTGGGTATGTAATTTGGTATGTTGGGTATGTAATTTGGTATGTTGGGTATGTAATTTGGTATGTTGGGTATGTAATTTGGTATGTTTGGTATGTTGGGTATGTAATTAGGTATGTTGGGTATGTAATTTGGTATGTTGGGTATGTAATTTGGTATGTTGGGTATGTAATTTGGTATGTTGGGTATGTAATTTGGTATGTTGGGTATGTAATTTGGTATGTTGGGTATGTAATTTGGTATGTTTGGTATGTAATTAGGTATGTTGGGTATGTAATTTGGTATGTTGGGTATGTAATTTGGTATGTAATTTGGTATGTAGTTTGGTATGTTTGGTATGTAATTTGGTATGTTGGGTATGTAGTTTGGTATGTTGGGTATGTAATTTGGTATGTTGCTTATTTGCAACACCAGGCATAATGGTCAATAATAAGATAACAACAACACAGTAATATAACAGTGAAAAAAAATGTTTTTTTATTCACCCTTTTTTTTTACATATTTATTTATATAAAGGTTCCTAGGTCCGTAGTGAATATGGACTAACCAGCATTGGGGGAATAAAGATGCTATCTCAGCTGGTTGATTGAGTCAAACGGTTTGTAGCATATATGCGACAATAGGCGTTAAGGGTTCAAGGCTTTGACTTGTTGGTTTAGCACCAAGTTTCATATAAACGAGTGGAGCAAGGCTCTTAAGTTATGAGGATCCTTGGGCTGAAAAATGTTCCAGAAAGAGCTTGTTTATGCTGCAGTATGTCTACATTAAGATAAACCAACCAAAGCAGAGAACACACTGGATATTAGATCTGTATTTTCTCTGGTGTTGCTACTCAGCTATGCACCTCACAGATGATACATGAGACATTTCAAATCAAATCAAATCAAACTTTATTTATATAGCACCTTTCATACTAAAGAAAAAAGCAGCACAAAGTGCTTTACATAATAAAATCAATTCAATTCATAAACTCACACACAACATCACACCGACAACCACACTGCACACATACTACCCCCCCACCACCCCCAACATAAGCAACATCAACAACAATCAACATTAAAATCAACATTAAAAGCAACATTAAAATCGGGCTTGACGCTGTGTTCGAAACCACATACTACTCCTACTACTCATACTAACTTTTTGAGTTAGTATGCGAGTTTGAGTAAGCGAGAAGTTCCCGGATGCATACTAGATTCTCCGAAATGTTGGGTATGCATCATGAGGTTACTACTCATACTCAAACTACCCAAGATGCAACGTAACGTGACGTCGCCGATCGTCATTTCCTGTCAAAACGGCAGTTTCAAGCTAGCTACAACGAGGGTAGGTTCACTTCCTGTTTTCAAAACAAAAGCACCAATTGTATGGTAATGGCTTTCCCTATGATAAAAGGCAACGGGTATTTTATTTAGTGAAAATAACAGGAAGTGCGTTGCTCACTGCGGCTAGCTTTAGTAGCGCCGAATTCGTGGGAACAAAATTGTAAATAGCCGGTATTTTGTCAGGTTTTCAACACGTTGGGGATCTAAACGACTACTTTCTCGCCTGAAAATGTTTCAAATGTTGCTAAAGTTTACAGAGTTTAGAGCTTAAGAGAAATCAGCTTCAGGCCGGCTGATTTCGGCTCGGGCAGGAGAGAAATGCATTGTGGGTAAACGCTCTGCATACTGTATGTAGTATGCGGTTTGGAACACAGCCATTGAGCCATTTGAAACATTCACTACAGGAAATACTGCGGAGGGAACATCTGGCTTGAGAACAGAGTCAGGACATGATGCAAAAAGAACCCTGTAGAGATGACAGTGTTTTATTCATGGCACGATGAGAACTGAGGAGGAGGCTCCGCACCAGTCTGTAATGATAACTGTTTCATGTTGATATCAATACTTTATGTATCAGCAGTGCTGACAAGCAACTGGAAAACATCCCACAGGTCAGAGAAATAAAACTATAACCAGTTCTAATCATCATGACTTGGGGTGATTTTAAGGAGTTATTTGCAGGTAGCTGGAATTAGAGTTGTGATGCCCATCATCTTGGTTTTGCTTGTTAGCATGCTGTTAGCATGTTAGCATGCTAACCGCACTGCATGCTGTTGTTTTCTGAAGAACATAAAGAACTGTAAACCCAATCCTGATGAAAACCTCAAAGTTTAGGAAGTTTATAGTCACAGAAATGTGGACACGCTACGCCTGCCGACAGCCGCGCCTGTTACGGTGTTTGCTGCTCGGAAGCAGGGGACTGCTCGCTCTGCACGGTCTACACAGCAGGCAGTGATACGAAGGGAGAGAAAAGGGAGAGCCAAAACGAGGCTGGAACTCGGCTCACAGGACGCAGCAGGGGGTAAGAAAATGTTCATAAATGATGTTGCTGATATTAGTTATCATACAGCTTCATGTCAAAAGAAGCGAACTATCCCTTTATTTATTCAGCTATATAAAGAAAGACTGAGAAAGACAGTAAAAGCAAGACGGTTTGTTTTGAGGGACTTTTGCTAACAGTGCTTCAGTAGCTCTGCAGGATCATGATGATCGGCAGGACTTCCACTCCTAACTCGTGCTCCAGTTTACACCAGATAGTTTAATGTGTTTAATTCAGTTCTCATTAGAATTTATACAGACTGAGACACACAATAAAGCCCTTTGTTCTGGGCTGTGATGGCCGAGAGGTTAAGGCGTTGGATTCGAAATCCATTGGGGATTCCCCGCGCAGGTTCGAACCCTGCTCACAGCGAAAACTGAATGGAAAGAGGCATCTGCTTCTTAGGTGCTGTTTACACATACCCGGGTATTTTGATAAACGCATATTTTCTAACCTTCGTTTTAAAAAAAAACTTGGTGCACACAGCCTCGGTTTAAAAAAAAACCACGTCTACATTGATACGCTATCAGGAGCTGTTAAATTACGCCAAGCCTGACGGTGGCAGTGTTAGAACAATGAGAATTCCACACAAGCCAATCAGAAGCCTAGTAGAGAACCGCTGACAGGAAGAACTTCCGGATCCTTTTCAAGAGGAAAATATGGCGCCAGGGTCATGTGTGTGGACTGACAGCGAGACTGAGCTACTTTTACACGTTGCGCTGGACTATAAAACTGCTAAAGCCCTGAAAAATGTCTTTATTGTTCAATACATTGTATGACTGTAATTTTCAAAATCACACAAGCGAGTATAGCTCTCAACAACAGAAATGCTGCTAGTACCTCCATGCTTGCCAGATAAACAATGGACGGAGAGAATGGCGTTATCATGCTAGCATCCTGCCAATATGGCGGATAGGGGCGGGGCTCTGTACTATGACGACAACTCCTCATTCCATTCTGAAAACTCCGTTTTCGTCTCTTTCAACCAGTTTACACACAAACGCTAAACGGAGTTTTTAAAAAATCTCCACTTTTGCCGGAGTTTTTTTTTAGCTTTGTTTTCGGAGGAAAAAACTCCGTTTGTGTATAAACGAAAGGCACAAACGAAGGGAAAGGTCTTCGTTTTTCAAAATACCCGGGTATGTGTAAACAGCACCTTAATGGTTGATCAGAAAGGACCATCAAAGGTCTTCCTCTCTGAGGTCAAATTGCCATAGTTAGCTAACGTTAGCTTAATGTGATACGGGGTGGACACATTGGCCAATGATGTTTACTTATATCTTTGTCTTTTCACTTTATTGAGATCAGATTCAGCAGGTAAAATTGCAATAATAAGGTGCCTTGACTTGCCCAAAAAAAATTACTTGGGACTGCACATGTGTGACTTGGTCCCATCTCTGCTAAATGCACTGTGACGCTTATCTACAGATATATAAATCCAGTATCACTTCAGAACATGTAATAGATCATGTCGTAATAACAACATGAAACTGGCACAGAAGTAATACTTTCCTCCTTTAAAAGCCAAAAGACACTTTTGGCCCATTTATCTCTATTCTGACTTGCTGCTTCACACAAATCCACTCAATAATCTGCCCCTTGTGGCATTTTGCTGCCACTTTGCAGTAAATTTAAAAGCTTTGAGCAACAATCTGAAAGCTGTGCTTGGTTGTGTTGGTGCTGTTGTTGGTCCTTTACTGTTACTCTGGCACTGAAAGGCAAAAGTCAAAGTGCTGAGTCAAATTAAATGGCTCAAAATAATTTAGATTTTACTTCTGAGAGACTCTGCCTCCCTAAGGTGCCCTTTTATACCCAATCATGTCACTGACCTGTTGCCAAGCAACCTAATTGGTTGCAGCATGTTCCTCCAGCGTTTTCTTTGTAGCACAACTTACTTTTCCAGCCTTTTGTTGCCCCTCTTCCAACTTTTTTTGTTAGATGTGTTGCTGCCATCAAATTCAAGATGAGCTCAAATCTTTCATGAAATAGCAAAAATGTCTAATTTCAGCATTCCAGATATGTTTTCTACGCTCTATTGGAGTTATAATAGTGGTTGATGAGATCCGCAAATTGGCAGATCAGCTCTGCAGTCCAAAAAAGACACAGACTTCACTTGTTTTATGAATGTTTAATGAAGGGGCTGAGTAATGTGCTCGCATCTCAAATGTGGTGAATGTAGTGCACCAAAAAAAAATGCTTGTAATGCATCGAATGTGCAGAAATATAAGGAGACATATTTACTTGAATTGTCTGCATCCTCAGCGGACGAAGCGGCAGAATCCCAGTGATTTATGGGTCTGATGAAGGTCGGCACTGTGCTGCTCCAACCTGAGGAACAAGATCAGAGACGTGTGAAATCACTGCTTTCATCCCAGCGTCATATTCATCACGGCGGCTTTTTGTTTATGAAATGAGCCCAAACAGAAACTAGAAAGCTGCAAGCGGCTATATGCGGGACGCCGTAGTCGCGCAGCTCTGCCCACACGCACGATACCCTCTGTGTACGTACATAATAACACCAATGCGGAGGGGTTTTTAAACTTTCTAGGGGGCGCCACTGAGCCATTTTGCTCCGCCCACACACGAAACCCTTAACATACATACGAGGTCGTCAAGGTGGACGTGTGTGCCAAATTTCATGACTTTGCGATGATGATAAGGCTTTCAAATCACAAACGCCATCACACGATTTTCACCGCCTGGCCACGCCCACACCGTTCAGAGTTTGGAAAAGTTTCTCCATGATTCATTCCCCCCATGTCTCAAGAGTAACCTGGCCAAGTTTGAAGGTTTTTGCATTAAATCTGTAGGAGGAGTTCGATCAAATGCAAGGTGTGGAAAAAAAAAGACGTTTCCAACCACCAGCAGGTGGCGCTATAGGTGGATGTCGTTATGATAATATGTGTGCGTTCAGGCTGGGTCCAGCATTCACCGTATGAAGTTTGGGACAGACTGGATAATGTATGTGGGAGTTATAAGCGCCTTCATTTTTTGTGTCTAGTGATGGCGAGTCATCGAGCTTTGAGGCGTCGCCACGGCCTTTGAGTTTTGAAAAAGTTTCTCCATGATTTCCCCCCCATGTCTTAAGAGTAACCTGCCCAAGTTTCAAGTCTGTAGCATTAAATCTGTAGGACAAGTTCGATCATATGCAGGGTGTAGAATCGGTCAAAAATGGCACGAAAACTCAGTTTCCATCCAAAATGGCCGCCTTCCTGTGGACGTGTGACCATGGCGGCATGAGACTTTTTTGTGCGTGTGGGCATGATGAATGAGTGTACCGAATTTCATCGTCCCACGCGAAACACCCCAATGCGGAGACCATTTTTAAGCATCGTAGGGGGCGCTACAGAGTCAATGAGCGACTTTTGCAAAGAATAAGAAAGAAAGAAGAAGAAGAAGAAGAAACCTTACAGATACAATAGGGGACTTGCAGTTACACTGCTCGGTCCCTAGTAATAAAATGGAGTGAGGTAAACACACTTATGGCAAAGCTAATGCACGAGGCACAGGAAGACCATTAGAGCTCCCACTAAAGGAGCCGAGTGAAAACAAACAGAGGGGCCGCTTAGAGCCAGCTGGGGTAATAGAAAGCTGTTGATGCTTCAGAGCAGAAGCATCCAGAGGTTTAAACTGAATGTAACCCAGTTCTTTAACAGTTCATCATTAGATTTCAGAGGATTGGACGCGCGGCTCAAAGGTCTGCTGAGCACCAGTGGTTTCATTTATCTTAACAAGAAACTTTTAGCAAGAAACTTTTCCAGGTTTTGCCTTGAGACAGCGTTTGGTATTCAAACCGGATAGCATATCTTTTATTCAGCTCCTGTTGGGGTTATCCAGTCACATTACCTGCTGCTCGGAGCATTTTAAGTGACTGTGAAAATAACCGAAAACAAGTTTAATGGATTGAATTAAATAGGTTTGTGGTAATTTTATATCCGCGGCTCTTGAAATGTCAAGTATTTTGACAGTTTTTAAAGGATCTGATGAACAAACTAATGTGGGAATCTGATTGAGTTGTTGTGCAGATCTTTACTCCAGCACACTACATCTTCCCCATCTTTTGTTTTGGCTCCAGGGAAACATCCGGAGGACAGCCGCTGTAATATATCATCTGCTGGCCGCTGAACCAGTGACCCCATTTATTCTCATTTTGGTAGGTGTGGTTCTCTGCCACCATCTAAAATCTCTGCTTGTGGGGCAGAATGTTCTCCACATACTGACTTAAGGAAGTAAGTACAATTGATTTATATCTGCTATAAATCTATCTATATATGTTGTGTACGGCACTCGACCATGCAGAGCTCTGACAAGGTCTTAAACTGAAGAACTTTATGGGGAACCAGTGCAAAGACGACATGAGGTGTCGTAGGGGTCACATGAGACCGTTTAGAGGAGGGGTGCCGAACCCGTGGCCCCCGAACCGCATGCGGCTCTTTTCTTATTCATTTCTTTACTATTGTTATTATTTTTAAATGTCTTTAAATAGGATTTTTAAAAAAATAGTTCCCAATACTTAAAGGGACACTGTGTAATTTCTTCCCCCATCTAGTGGTGCAATTTTATTTTGCAAAGTCGAATGAATTTGCTCTCTAGCGCCTCGCGTTTTCAAATGTGCGTTGCAAGTTGTTGAACTACGGCAGGCGGTATGTGTCAAGATCAATGTTGGGAGTAACGGCGTTACTAACGGCGTTATTTTTCCAGTAACGGAGTAATCTAATTAATTACTTTTCCCATCGTTACAACGCCGTTATCGTTACTGAGAATACAAAGTGGCGCGTTACTACAATTTGGTTGTAGGCTTTCGGCTACAGATCAGCTGCCTGGAGAGAGCAGGGGTGGGGATGATGACACCGTTGCAAATGCGATGATGATTGGCTGTGTGGGCGGATCATGCCCTGCTCACGCTGTCTCACTGCACGCGCTGACAACTAAACACACACAAGACAGCGGCGACGAGCCAGGGAAGTTCACAGGTAGCGTTCTCTAACTGGAAGTACCGGCACTACTTCTCACTCGTGGAGATAAAATGCAAGAATGTGTATGTAACATGCACGCTATGCCCAGGGAAAAAAACTTTATCCATGTCTGCCTCAAGTAACTCAGATCTAATGAAGCACCTCACATCAACCCATGCGGATATGACTCTTGTTGCTTCTGCAGCTGCTAACCCAACACCAGGCCTAAAGGCAGCTAGCTAAGGCCCCAGGGAAGGAGGCGGAGCCACTCGAAAACAAACAACACTCGATTTTTCGGGTCAGAATTTATTTATTAATTTATTTCTATGCATCATATGGCAGGCTGCAATCTATTAAGTTCAAATATATTACTGTATGTAGCGTTTTTATATCTTCTATATAGGGCGTATAGGGAAATATTCACCGTCTGAGAGAGTCTGGTCCATTATTTTTTATTTTTTTCCTTTAGCACAAGTTTCTTGTGTTTACCTTGAATGAATTCAATCAGTTAATATAAACATATTTTATGTTAAAGATGTTATAGAACGTAACAGCGTTATAGAACGGCACAGTTACTTTGCTGAGTAACTAATTACTTTTACAACGTGGTAACTGAGTTACTAACTCAATTACTTTTTGGGAGCAGTAACTAGTAACTGTAACTATTTACTTTTTAAAAGTAATTTGACCAACACTGGTCAAGATTCTCTTTTTGGCTTTTTTGGCGACGAGGATCCCTTCTCCTGTGGCGTGGCGTAACTATGGTCTTCCAAAGTGCAGGCCGTTCAGGCTGGTTCATACCAGAGAATGTCTAATGGCTGGCTCTGTTTTTAGCTGCGTGCAAACGTGAAATCAAAATGACGTTATTTCCGCTTGCAGGTCTGGCGTTGGGGAAAACGCGATTCGAAGTGCTTTATGTCCCTCTCGGCACTTCGTCGTTTTTCATAGAGCGGAAGGACATGGCGGCCTCCTTAGAGCTTGCCCGCTCTATGTAGATACAGACAAGTTATTCTTCACTCAGGAGGATAAGTGAGATTGTTGACAGAGGTAATTTTACACCAATGAGGACTAATTTATGAATGAATATGTTGATTTGAGCTAATAAATTACTTAATATATTACACAGTGTCCCTTTAATACAATAAAACTAAAGATCCCGTGACAATACAGAAATCTCCCACACTCGCTGAATGTAGCACAGATGTAAACGCAGCGTTAAGGCGGATTGGCTCACGGCGCAGCCGACCCGTGACGTCAAAATGGCGTTTCAGGCCTGGCGCTTGCCTTGAAAAGGTGGCGCAGCGCGTTGTCGTGCACCGGTCGATTTTTGTAACTTTGCTGCGCCGAGAACGACCAACCGGATGGACCAATCAGAGACCAGGCTCAGTCAGGAGGTGCGTTTGTACAGGCTTCTGTACGACACTGCAGGTAAACCGCACAGGGACTCGGGCTGCACAATATATCGAATTTTAAAATTTGCGTGATCGAGCGATATTTAAAATGCGTCATTCCGTCCACAGAACGCTCCGTATTAAAGGCGTTTTCAAAGATCCTCCGCTTTAACCCTCTCTGGTGTTTTTTTAAAGCCTCTCTAGCGCTCCGTAAACCACCGTCTGATCACATGCCTCCATGAGCCAATCAGAGTTGCTCCCTGAACCGCACAGTTTAGATTCTAGTTACAGAGGACAAAGTAACGTGGCGAACACACCACAACAGGTAGCAGTCGGTCTTATGAGCTACAAACAATCTTAACAGAGAAAATTAAAAATGTCTAACGTGGCCGAGGGCGAGGAGCTCGTCCCGAGAACCGGATCGTCATCCATTGTGCGGAAGCATTTTGGGTTCAAGGCGAGTGACGCCCAGCCCTACTATTTACCAATATTCTAGAGATTTGAACATAAAAACTGGAAAATGCATCTCCTGGGAGTGAGAAAAGCTCAAAAGATTACTGATTCCAACCTCACACGACTTTCCTCCAGCGAGCATGCTGATCCAGCATCATACATGTGTGATTTGTGCATATAATTATGTTGCAAACACTTTCTTAAAAGCTATTACACATCTGTACAGCCGCTGTGAGCAGGGTTTGAACCTGCGCGGGGAAACCCCATTGGATTTCAAGTCCAACGCCTTAACCACTCGGCCATCACAGCTGCATTTACTGTAGTTTGAGCCCCATAAATGAACAGTGGTAAAGTTTGTGAACCTTTAAACTGTACAACAACCTTTGTCCTGCACACCTGAAACCATCCTGGCGTGCACTGAGCGCACATGCCACAGTTCACATCTCTGGTTGTTCTACTCAGCACGATTCCTTTTTGTTGTGCGGAAGCATTTTGGGTTCAAGGCGAGTGACGCAACACAAGAAAAGGTGATATGCAAAGAGTGCCGTACGGTTGCGTTGGCGCCACAAAGCAACACAACGAACCTCTTTAGCCACTTGAAAACACACCATAAAGTTCAATACGATGAATGTATGAGGACCAAGAAATGCGTTGCAAAGACTAATCATCCCACAACATCAACTCAGGCATCCATCGAAGCGAGCCTCTTTAGCGCATCACCACACCCAACCACCTCCCAAAGACACCGTGAAATAAGCAATAATAAGCCTATGTGACAATAAAATTAGTTTTGGTTAAAATCAACAAATAACCGTGATATCAATATTGCTCAAAATAATCGTTATAATCATTTTGGCCATTATCGTGCAGCCCTAGAGACCAGGCTCAGTCAGGAGCTGCGTTCGTACAGGCAGCTGTACGAAACTGCAGGGAAACAGCACAGTATCTGTCCCAAAACTCCCAAAACTGATGCACAGAGATGGGCAGAACTTTGGGGAAAGAGGGAGAGTTCTGTAAGAATGTGTGGAAGAAGCTACGGGACAGATACCTGAAGGCAAAGAAGAGGGCAGAGACTCCAAGTGGTGATGCCGGGGGATTCAGACCTTCACCTCTTTTAACTGAATTAAAAAATTAAAACTATCCAGATACTGCAGCAGTATCATTGATGACAGTGTTCCTGCTCTTCCTTATTTTCTTCTCCACTTTCGTGGCTGTAGAGTAGCGGTAACCTTCAGGTAGCAGCGACACCTCTGTGACGGAGAAAATTGCAACTGCTGTTTTGTACATGAAATGTGCTACAAAGAAATTTGATTTGGATTTGATATAAGTAGCAGCATTTTGGAAGCGATCCCAATATGAGTTACTGAGGCCAATTAAGTGAATCACAGTCGTCCAATCGCTGCCAACATTTCTAATTCTGATCTGAACACCATTCGACTGAGGCGGGAAATATTTCTGAAATGAAAAACGCAGATTCGCACAGAACTTTTAATATGATCATCAAAACTGAGGCGGTTACACATAGAAAAATAAGCTGCAGTAAAAAAATCATGTCAAGTGTAAAAATATTACCTGCTTAACAAAACTATAACAATAAATTAACACACTTTGTAATCCATTTTTAAGACTGTGTATCAGTACGCAGGCACATATGGTCGTATCTTGAGATAAAACTTCTTTAAATAGATAATATATATGCAAAATATTCATTGTAACGATGATTACGGGTAGTGTGACTAAATAAAAACCAATAAAAGAACAAATAAGTGCCTGCAAATGTGCAAATCCAAATAAATACCACCATTAAATGTTGTATGGCTCTTGAAATAATTGCGTTACACAATGTTTGGCCCGTTTTTACCGCTGGCGATTCTGGAGGGCACGGCGCCGCACACTAAAAGTAATTAGAATAATGAAGGGTGCAGACTAAGCTATCCTGCATTAATCTTGCACCTTGCAGTTATATTGGGCGTGCAAAGCCATTAAGTGGTGGGTTGATATGAGCTGGAGCTGTGAACGTAATGATGTGAGTCCTGAGCTGCTGAAGGCTGCTGGAGGCAGGTGGAGGCAGGTGGAGGTTGGAGGTGTTTCAACAATCATCACAGTTAACGGGGGCCATTTATTTAGGACAAAGAAAAAAAATAAGAATATAAATGTTTGTGTTGAGCTGCCGCAGATTTCTGGCATCTCTCACTTGATTTCCCTTTACTGGAACACACCAGCGCTCGCTCAGGCATCACTTCATTAACTCACAGCCATTTGGAAATTGACATATTACACTTTGCACTTGATTTAATCAGAGGTTAACCAGGTTGCCACATGATGGATTGCTCGCTTAATCTACCTGCAATCTTCTACACGAGCTGATCTGCAAACCGGGTTTGTGAGGCAAATTCCAGATGATTTGCAGCTGCTGTGTGTGCTTTTGAGCTGTTCTTGGTTTGGGGAAAAGTAAAAGCACATTTCAGATGTCTGGGCTTAAGGTTCTCAACATGTAAAAAATGACCAAGTGTTGAAGAAGTAGGTCTACTTCCATTTGCTCCTCCAGCACAACGCACTGTGTGGTGATACTGTGTCCGGTCTCCAAGACTTTTATCTAGGGCTGGGCGAGTTAACTCGTTATTATCGCGTTAACTTGTAAATTATTTAACGCCGATAAATATTTTATTGCGCATTAACGCAGGTTTTATTGTACTTTATTTATTTAAAAAAATTAAAAAATTAAAATTTTATTTACTTGATGCTTTTGTGCCTTTAATGGATAGGAAAGTTCAGAGAGACAGGAAGCAGAGAGAGGAGGAACAACATGCAGCCCAAGGCTGTCTGATGTGGGACTTGAACCAGCTGCAGCAAGGACTATAGCCTCTGTACATGGGGTGCCTGCTCAACCCACTACTGTCTGATGCTGAACAGGAAAAGAAAGTAATCGGCGGATCCACCAAACATGGAGAAGGGTACGGAACTTTTACTCGGCCATTTTCATTTTAAAGTTCTTCCAGACGGCGGAGTCGACAGAACCAAAGTCATCTGTAAACACTGCCAAGTTGAATTGTCTTCTCAGCGTAGTAGTTCCAGTCTAAAATATCACTTAAAGGCAAAACACACAACTGATAGCAGCAAGTCATTCAAGGAAACAGACAGTGGAGCGAGGCTTCTACATAAAAACTACAGAAAGATGCTGATGTTAAAAGTGTGTTTGCACAACAAATGTTATGGCACTTTCATTCATATGGCAGCACATTTAAAATAAAACTAAATGCTAAAAGCTATACGCTACTTTTGGATTCATTTTTGGATTTTGCGTACAAATGCGATTAATCGTGATTAATCAGGGAAATCATGTGATTAATTAGATTAAACATTTTAATCGTTGCCCAGCCCTAATATTTACCAATATTCTAGAGATTTGAACATAAAAACTGGAAAATGCATCTCCTGGGAGAGAGAAAAGCTCAAATGATTACAGATTCCAACACCCAACCTCACACGACTTTCCTCCAGCGAGCATGCTGATCCAGCATCATACATGTGTGATTTGTGCATATAATTATGTTGCAAACACTTTCTTAAAAGCTATTACACATCTGTACAGCCGCTGTGAGCAGGGTTTGAACCTGCGCGGGGAAACCCCATTGGATTTCAAGTCCAACGCCTTAACCACTCGGCCATCACAGCTACATTTAATGTAGTTTGAGCACCATAAGTCAACAGCGGTAAAGTTTGTGAACCTTTAAACTGTACAACAACCTTTGTCCTGCACACCTGAAACCATCCTGGCGTGCACTGAGCGCACATCCCACAGTTCACATCTTTGGTTGTTCTACTCAGCACGATTCCTCTTTGCTTTACAGCTAGGGCTGGGAAACGATTAAAATGTTTAATCTAATTAATCACATGATTTCCCTGATTAATCACGATTAATCGCATTTGTGCGCAAAATCCAAAAATGAATCCAAAAGTAGTGTATAGCTTTTAGCATTTAGTTTTATTTTAAATGTGCTGCCATATGAATGAAAGTGCCATAACATTTGTTGTGCAAACACACTTTTAACATCAGCATCTTTCTGTAGTTTTTATGTAGAAGCCTCGCTCCACTGTCTGTTTCCTTGAATGACTTGCTGCTATCAGTTGTGTGTTTTGCCTTTAAGTGATATTTTAGACTGGAACTACTACGCTGAGAAGACAATTCAACTTGGCAGAGTTTACAGATGACTTTGGTTCTGTCGACTCCGCCGTCTGGAAGAACTTTAAAATGAAAATGGCCGAGTAAAAGTTCCGTACCCTTCTCCATGTTTGGTGGATCCGCAGATTACTTTCTTTTCCTGTTCCACAGCAGACAGCAGCAGACTTTTACAAAATAAAAGCCTGTGAGCGACAGACTTTTACAAAATAAAAGCCTGTGAGAAACAGACTTTTACAAAATAAAAGCCTGTGAGCAACAGACTTTTACAAAATAAAAGCCTGTGAGCAACAGACTTTTACAAAATAAAAGCCTGTGAGAAACAGACTTTTACAAAATAAAAGCCTGTGAGCAACAGACTTTTAAAAAATAAAAGCCTGTGAGAAACAGACTTTTACAATAATAACATAAATAAAAAAATAATAATAATAAAAAAAACTGTTAATGCGCGATAAAATATTTATCAGCGTTAAATAATCAACGAGTTAACGCAATAATAACGAGTTAACTCGCCCTATTTACAGCATAACGTAAGACACCAACCACCTGATAAAAACACACTTTCACTTTAACAAAAGTAAAGTAAAAAAGTGAAAGAAAAGTGGAGGAAAAGAGAACACGGGACAAGAATAAACATCAGGTTGGATTTTCCTGCTGGAGAGACTGATGTGAGACCTCTTTATAAACTCCTGATAGGAAACACACAACATCAGAACAGCAGCGTGTTCATTCTTATTCACCCGAAGTTAAAAATAAACGTTATAACTCTGTTATTATCGAGGCCTCAGCGAGCGCCTCCGTTCTGTTTCAGACTAACACGGAAATAAGTTCTTCTGTAGAAATGTTTTTGCTTCTGTCACAGTGAATGGAACCTATATGGTGATAAATGCTGTCTCGAGTTTCTTTATTTCTTTCTTTCTTATTAAATAATCCAGATTAGACGCATCTAGAACAACTGTGCTGACAGCAAACAGTTACTTCAGGTCAAATGACCAGAATTTAGTGGAAAAAACAGATAATTGAGCTCAAATGAAAATAGGATACTCACATCACTACAGTGCATGTGTTTATCAAACCCTGAGCGTGAAGTTTCACCATCCAGCCAGTGTTAATGAACCTCTTTAATAGAATAATGAAATTAGGCCCGGTTGGGCCGGGGGAGTGAGAAGCTACCACTTGCTTCTGACAGCTGTGGATAATCTAATTTGCTAAAGCATAATTAATGGGAAGTGGTTTCATTTGCTTGTAATGTGGACTCTCTTTCCTCAAGGGCAAAGAAACACGGAGACTTTTGGGGTTAAATCCTGCATTAACTGCCTCTAACTGTGTTATTACATCTGTAACAGTTGATGTTTGGTTTATTGTTTTCCGAATTCTTCTGACTTCTTCCTTTCTTTCCTTTTTCTCTGTGGGTGAGTTTAAAGGGACAGTTCGCCTCTTTTGACATGAAGCTGTGTGACATCCCATATCAGCAGCATCATTTCTGAACATCTTCTTACCCCCTGCTGCGTCCTGTGAGCAGAGTTCCAGCCTCGTTTTGGTGTTGATGAAGGTAGTCCGGCTAGTTGGCTGGGGTTTAACGAATAAAGTGTTTTGCTTCTCAGAACAATATGCGTTCAACAGAGTAATACATTTGCATCACAAAATGGTTCTCCAGGAAAAAGTCAGACCTCACAATCTCTTGGCCCTATTTTCTCTCCCTTCGTATCACTGCCTGCTGCCGCCTGCTGCCGCCTGTTACGGTGTTTGCTGCTCGGTCTGCACAGCAGGCAGTTGAAAGTTGAAACATCTTAATCCCAGACAGCCCAGGAAACAGATAAACAAACCATTCCAAGATGAGTTGGAGAAGAGAACCAAAGGTTTGGGGCAACTTGACCTCAGATGGTCCTTTCTGATGAATCATTAAGAAGCAGCTGCCTCTTTCCATTCAGTTTTCGCTGTGAGCAGGGTTCGAACCTGCGCGGGGAATCCCCATTGGATTTCGAATCCAACGCCTTAACCTCTCGGCCATCACAGCCCAGAACAAAGAGCTTTATTGTGTGTCTCAGTCTGTATAAATTCTAATGAGAACTGAATTAAACACATTAAACGATCTGGTGTAAACTGGGGCACGAGTTAGGAGTGGAAGTGCTGTCGATCATCATGATCCTGCAGAGCTACTGAAGCACTGTTAGCAAAAGTCGCTCAAAACAAACCGTCTTGCTTTTACTGTCTTTCTCAGTCTTTCCCTATATAGCTGAATAAATGTTAAAGGGACAGTTCGCCTCTTTTGACATGAAGCTGTATGTCAAAAGAGGCGTTCAAAAGAGTAATACATTTGCATCACAAAATAGTTCTCCAGGAAAAAGTCAGACCTCACAATCTCTTGGCCCTATTTTCTCTCCCTTCGTATCACTGCCTGCTGCCGCCTGCCGACAGCCGCGCCTGTTACGCTGTTTGCTGCTCGGTCTGCACTTCGGTCTGCACAGCAGGCAGTGATACGAAGGGAGAGAAAATAGGGCCAAGAGATTGTGAGGTCTGACTTTTTCCTGGAGAATGATTTTGTGATGCAAATGTATTACTCTGTTGAACGCATATTGTTTTGAGAAGCAAAACGCTTTATTTTTTAAACCCCAGCCAACTAGCCGGACTACCTTCATCAAGACCAAAACGAGGCTGGAACTCTGCTCACAGGACGCAGCGGGGGGTAAGAAGATGTTCAGAAAGACTCTTTCCTTCCCCTCAGGTCAAGAGTCTGGGTGTCATCCTTGACAGCAGCCTTTCTTTCAATTCTCATGTCAATAATATTACTCGGTCTGCTTATTTCCATCTTCATAATATCCACCGTCTCCGTCCTTTTCTCACTCCTCACTCAACTGCTGTTCTAGTCCACAGTTTGGTCTCCGTAACGCACAAACATTGCCACATTTCAAATCCAAACTTAAAACTCACCTGTTTAAATTAGCCTATGCATTGTGATTATTATTGAACTGTTTTAATTAATTAATTAATTTTTTTCTTTATTTTTTATCTATTTGGTATGTATTTTAAATTGTGTTTGTTTTTATGTAAGGTGACCTTGAGTGCCTATGAAAGGCGCCTATAAATAAATTTTATTATTATTATTATAAATGATGTTGCTAGCATGGGATGTCATACAGCTTCATGTCAAAAGAGGCAAACTATCCCTTTATTTATTCAGCTATATAAAGAAAGACAGTAAAAGCAAGACGGTTTGTTTTGAGCGACTTTTGCTATCAGTGCTTCAGTAGCTCTGCAGGATCATGATGATCGTTAGCGCTTCCACTCCTAACTCGTGCCCCAGTTTACTCCAGATAGTTTAATGCGTTTAATTCAGTTCTCATTAGAATTTATACAGACTGAGACACACAATAAAGGCCTTTGTTCTGGGCTGTGATGGCCGAGAGGTTAAGGCGTTGGATTCGAAATCCAATGGGGATTCCCCGCGCAGGTTCGAACCCTGCTCACAGCGAAAACTGAATGGAAAGAGTTGGCTGCTTCTTAATGGTTGATCAGAAAGGACCATCAAAGGTCTTCCTCTCTGAGGTCAAGTTGCCCCAAACATTTGGTACTTTTCTCTGTGCTCCAACTCCTCCAGGAATGGTTTGTGTATCTGTTTACTGGGCTGTCTGGGATTACGATGTTTCAAATTTCAACGCTTAAAGCTGTCTAAACTGTAGCTGTGATGGCCGAGAGGTTAAGGCGTTGGATTTGAAATCCAATGGGGATTCCCCGCGCAGGTTCGAACCCTGCTCACAGCGACCACAATCCAAAACTGTTCATCTTTTCACCCATAAAATCTCAGGCTTCTGCTGGCAGCAGATGCTAAAAGTCTTCAAATATAATGAGAAAAACTGCCGTGAATATCAGAAAAGTAGAACTCACTGACAGTAAAACACGCTTACTGGTAGCAAACATGGCTTCCTGTTGTTCGGGTTGTTTGTTCGTGCATAAAACTGGAAACGCTAACTGTACTCCATTCTTCATTTAGTTCAAACTGTGCCCTTTGTCAGTCTAATCAAAGAGAATGGGCTACTCACACATATCGGCGAGCAGAATGTTGCACATTCAGGTTAATTGATGCTCAAATAGTCACAGTTTTTAGATCATCCTTGTCTTTGAGGCTCATAGTTTATCTTGCATGGTGTTGTTGGAGCTCTCTACAGGCAGCTCTAAGTGCTTCAGCTCCTCATGACTTCAGATTAAATGAATATTTCATGGAGCTGGATGCGATGAAAAAGCATATTACTGCCATCATTCTAAAGCTTGTCACACAGAGGATAATCACAGGAGATGTGCTTTGGTTATACCACATGTTCAAGAAGGAATTTAAGATTTGGATCCAACGCCAGGTGTGAACATACTCAGGACTCAACTCACCCATTACTCTGAATTTAATTAGACAGGGATGGATGGATGGATGGATAGATAGATAGATAGATAGATAGATAGAGAGAGAGAGAGATAGATAGATAGATAGATAGATAGATAGATGGATGGATGGATGGATGGACGGACGGACGGACAGATAGATAGATAGATAGATAGATAGATAGAGAGATAGATAGATAGATAGATAGATAGATAGATAGATAGATAGATAGATAGATAGATGGATGGATAGATGGATAGATAGATAGATAGATAGATAGATAGATAGATAGATGGATGGATAGATGGATAGATAGATAGATAGATAGATAGATAGATAGATAGATAGATGGATGGATAGATGGATAGATAGATAGATAGATAGATAGAAAGATAGATGGATAGATGGATGGATAGATGGATAGATAGATAGATAGATAGATAGATAGATAGATAGATAGATAGATGGATGGATAGATGGATAGATAGATAGATAGATAGAAAGATAGATCGATCGTGACCTCTCTTCCTTCCATTAAAGAGCTCAGACGCTGCCTGGCACAGGTGTGGGATATAATCATGGACTCCTCTCATCCCCACCATGATCTGTTATCACCACTGGTCTCTGTCAGTAGGCTGAGGAGCCGTCACAGCTTCATCCCTCTGACCCATAAGATCATCACTCTGCTGTGATGTTTTCAGGTCAGTGGAAGGAATCCAACGTACATCCAAGCAGCATCTTTTCTATTTCTAACTGTCCACATTTTCTGAAGCTCCAGATGAAGTGAAATGCAGGATAAAGTCCAGGAGCGCCTGCCTGTGCAGGTTTTAACCCTGTGATTACAAGCAAAGCACTTACCTTTATGAAGGGTAAAGATAAATCTGCGTGCGTGGCATATAGGCACAATAACACGAGTATGTATCCTGCTTTCATGTTACAGAGTTCACTGATTCTGTATCTCTAACATTAGAAAAAAAGCCCAACTTCCCAGAGACAGATGGCTGAAGTTATTCCAACTCATTTCCTTTGCTTTTTACAATTAAAACATACTTCTGAGTTGACTGACTCTCCATTAAAACACCACCTGCACAGGTGTGACTCAGGTGAACTGAACAGAATCATAGTTTCCAGAGTGTGTCGTGCACAGAGGTGGGTAGTAACGAGTTACATTTACTAGAGTAAGTTTTTGAAATAATTATCCTTCTAGGAGTAGTTTTAAATCTCTATACTTTTTACTTTTCCTTGAGTAGATGTGTGCAGCAGAAACTGTCCTCTTACTCCGCTACATTAGGCTACAATGAGCTGGTTACTTTTCTTCTTACCTCTTTGGTATTCTACGCCTCATTATTTTTATCCCCCGCGTACGCCTCATTTTAATGTTTTATTCTGACAGAGAGAGAGACTTCCACCAAAGGCTCTACCACCTGACTGTGTTCCACCAATCAGACGCAGCCGTGCAGTCTGGTCACGTGACCGTACTCGAGCTCAGCGGCGGGACGGGTTAGCTTTAGCATTAGCAGTCGTAGCAAACAAAGAAAGAAACAGATGAAAAATGTCAGAACCAACGGTGGGAAATGAAGACGCAGACGAGGCCTCATACTGAAAGCATGTTTACCATACAAAGAGTGAGAAACAGCAGCTACATTATGTGTCTTCTGTGGCAACCAAAACAAACGCACATTTCAGCAGAAACTCAACATCTAACTTGAGGAAACATGTAGCGGTAAGTTTCCTAAACTCGTTTTTTCCCCATGGATAGGTGAATGTTTGTTTTTTTAGGTTACATATGGGTTACATATGTTTTAAACATTTCCTAAGTCTCTTTTATTTTTTATTGAAGTACCTGAATTTACCTTGATTATTTTTAATTTAAGCTATTTTGTTATTAATTAATTCATTTTAATTAATTTTATCAATTGGATGAACTCCAATTGGCCTAAAGATGATTATTTAGTATTTTTGTCTGTCTGACTGAATGCTTGTGTTAACAAATAAATCAGACGTTACTCAACAGTTACTCAGTACTTGAGTAGTTTTTTCACCAAACACTTTTTTTACTAATTATTTGGATGACTACTTTTTACTTTTACTTGGGTCATATTATTCTGAAGTAGCAGTACTTTTACTTGAGTACAATTTTTGGCTGCTCTGCCCACCTCTGGTCGAGGGTTGCCACAGGAAACATGAGAAACGATTCAATAAAGTTTCGAGGTTAAGATGCAGTTGGGCTTCTCATTGAAGGCTCTTTTTGTTGCCTGATTCTCTGTTCATATTCCTCTCTGTCAGTCACCTGTTGGATAAAGGACTGTTGGTCCATCAACCAGCCTTAGAAGAGTTGGAGGAACACAGTTCCTAAACATGCTTGAAGCGAACAATGACTTGAAAAGGTGGTGTAATGGCTCGACAGAAGCTCCCTAACTACGGCTAAAACCTTTAGCACGTGTCGCATTGTATCTTCGTTAAATATCTGACGTCAGAGGCAGCATCTTCTCAGTATCAGCCAGAATTTGGGCACCT
This sequence comes from Odontesthes bonariensis, assembly GCF_027942865.1. NCBI lineage: Eukaryota > Metazoa > Chordata > Actinopteri > Atheriniformes > Atherinopsidae > Odontesthes > Odontesthes bonariensis. The sequence continues at coordinate 5,049,943 of NC_134519.1, forward strand.
ATCTGGAGATGACGCAGTATTTTCACCTTCACTTTCTGGGTGAGGTTTGTCAGATGAAACAGTTCAGGCTGATCATTGGTTAGCTCCATGGCTACAACAAATAGCTCAAAGCTCGCTCTTTATTGTTGTGAAATGAGCCGCAACACAAAAAGCTTGTTAATCTCGATGCATTGAGATCTGGTAAATGATTATCACTATCCTACTGTCAGACTTTGGAAACCATTTTGAAGTGGAGACATTGTAGAAATCGATCAATCAATCAATTTGAATAGAGGTCAATAGGGTCCATTCATGAGCTGTGATGGCCGAGTGGTTAAGGCGTTGGATTCGAAATCCAATAGGGTTTCCCTGCGCAGGTTCAAACCCTGCTCACAGCGTTAGAACACCAGGGACTGTGATCCATGATGTCACTTATTGGAGATCAGGCCTCATCTCAATTGGGTTTAAATCTAAGTGAAACCACTTTGCCTTTAGGGAAGTCAACCAGCTCTCACCGGGGACACCCCGTTCCTCCCAACCATTCTGCTCAGTCTGAAACCTAAAAAAAAGCATAGATGGGACTGGACCTACAGCTCCAGTTTCAACAGATGGAACAGTTGGAAAAATCCAATCAGTCATTCAATGAGACTCTTTGATTTGTCTACATTTCCAGAAAGAGAAGAGGCACAAAGTTCCTCTTTAACCATCTTTAAAGGGACACTATGTAATAAATTAACTCATTTATTAGCTCAAATCAACATATTCATTCATAAATTAGTCCTCATTGGTGTAAAATTATTTCTGTCAAAAAGCTCAATTATCCTCCTGAGTGAAGAATAACTTGTCTGTATCTACATAGAGCGGGTAAGCTCTATGGAGGCTGCCATGTCCTTCCGGTCTATGAAAAACGACGAAGTGCCGAGAGGGACAAAAAGCACTTTGAATCGCATTTTCCTCAACGCCAGGCCTGCAAGCGGAAATTACGTCATTTTGATTTCACGTCTGCCGAATGGCTTATTACTGGTGCTAATGCTAAATAGATTTTATCTCGTAAATTATCCCACTAATAATGCATTGATTGTTACCAAACTTCTGCCGTAGTACACATAGGCTCTTAACTCACAAAACGAGGCATTGGAAAGTTTGTAAGTTTACCGGGAGTTTATTTAAAAGAACACTTTCCAGATAGCAACTACACACTGCTGCTAACGCTACCGCTGCGTCGACGTCACTTCCGGTAACTCCCGGAATATGATTTGCACACCAAAGGCGATGTCAACTTATGTCATCTGACATGTTATCTGTCATCTGTATTTATAGTGTTGTTGTATGTGTGTTATGTAATCCTTTGTACTGTGTGTCTTGATGTCTTTTTGTTTGTATGGACCTTGAGTCTGAAGCTATAGCTTCTTGAATCTTGACACATACCGCCTGCCGTAGTTCAAGAAGTTGCAACGCACATTTGAAAACGCGAGGCGCTAGAGAGCAAATTCATTCGACTTTGCAAAATAAAATTGCACCACTAGATGGGGGAAGAAATTGTCCCTTTAAAGAAGCACAAACCAATAAAAAAAAGTTAAAGCCTGGACTTTAATCATAAAAACTATAGGTTTGAGGTATGATTATGAGGCTCTATCACTAACATTTTACTTACATCTTGAATCTACTGAGACATGATTTTAGAGGCAGATCCAACCGTTTAACACTATCCTGAAGTCAGATTTCTGGGTCTGGACATACAAAAGACAACTTCAGAGCAAGCGATAGAAAACCATCTCTGAGCGCACAGCTCGTGGAAGCTTGAAGAAGATAAAGAGAAAATATGGCCAAGAGATTGTGAGGTCTGACTTTTTCCTGGAGAACCATTTTGTGATGCAAATGTATTACTCTGTTGAACGCATATTGTTTTGAGAAGCAAAACGCTTTATTTTTTAAACCCCAGCCAACTAGCCGGACTACCTTCATCAACACCAAAACGAGGCTGGAACTCTGCTCACAGGACGCAGCAGGGGGTAAGAAGATGTTCAGAAATGATGTTGCTGATATGGGATGTCATACAGCTTCATGTCAAAAGAGGCGAACTGTCCCTTTAAAGAGATACATCCAGCATCGTATGTGATAAACAGCCAGTATGAAAGCATCAGTATCCTAAATATGATCATCAGCACACCTTTCTGTCCTTTCTCAGCTGTGGTTCAGCAGCCGGACTTCACAGTTCCTTTCTCATGGCTTTATATAAACTTTGAACTGCTGAGATGGATTTAAATCAATTTTGCCGAATGGATTCTAACTGCATGAGAACACATGTTGCATTTATTGCCTAATTCATAACTGTGGCTGTTGTGTGGTTGTGATTCGGCTGCAGAATCGGGTCAGATATCACTTTCCAGTGAGAACACACTGAACGTCTGCCTTCAAATCAACAGGCTGATGATCATCATTTGGAAATGAGTGATGACATCATTGCCTGAAACATATGGTAATGTGCATTGAAAGTGCAATGAGAGGCAATAACAACGACAGCAGTAATCTTTGGCTGCTCACGGTGGCTTCACTTAAACTTTTAATGCAGTCACTTGCTGCTCTGCTGCCACTTTATCAGTCTGAAGGATTAGGTTGTGTTTCTGTTAACTTCTGTCGGTGAATCATTATCTGATGACTTCTGTTGCTGCTTCATTGTAAAGTGGCTGCTAACGAGTCCTATGCTGTTGTTCTCTGTGGGCCAGCGTTAACATGACAGGAATCACAGCATATAACTGTAAAAAGTGCAATGCATAACCATTTAGATTTCTGTAACCGTGGGTTTTGTGACACATATTCTGTGCCATGTGCAGATCTTAACATGGTTACTTTAAGTCCAAATGGCTTCCAGGTGAAAGTGAAAAGATCAAGTAAGGTAAATAAAAGGTAAAGGAGGTAAATAAAAGGTAAAGGAGGTAAATAAAAGATCATAAGGTAAATAAAAAGTTAAGGAGGTAGATAAAAGGTAAAGGAGGTAAATAAAAGAACAAGTAAGGTAAATAAAGGGTAAAGGAGGTAAATAAAAGGTAAAGGAGGTAAATAAAAGAACAAGTAAGGTAAATAAAGGGTAAAGGAGGTAAATAAAAGGTAAAGGAGGTAAATAAAAGATCATGTAAGGTAAATAAAAGGTAAAGGAGGTAAATAAAAGGTAAAGGAGGTAAATAAAAGGTAAAGGAGGTAAATAAAAGATCATGTAAGGTAAATAAAAGGTAAAGGAGGTAAATAAAATATCAAGTAAGGTAAATAAAAGGTAAAGGAGGTAAATAAAAGAACAAGTAAGGTAAATAAAGGGTAAAGGAGGTAAATAAAAGGTAAAGGAGGTAAATAAAATATCAAGTAAGGTAAATAAAAGGTAAAGGAGGTAAATAAAAGAACAAGTAAGGTAAATAAAGGGTAAAGGAGGTAAATAAAGGGTAAAGGAGGTGAATAAAAGATTAAGTAAGGTAAATAAAAGGTAAAGGAAGTAAATAAAAGGTAAAGGAGGTAAATAAAAGATTAAGTAAGGTAAATAAAAGGTAAAGGAGGTAAATAAAAGATCAAATAAGGTAAATAAAAGGTAAAAGAGGTAAATAAAAGGTAAAAGAGGTAAACCTGACCTGCAATCACTTAGACTAAAGTGTGAAGTGTCACAAAAAGTCACAGCACAGCCAAGTCAACACTCGTGAGAAGCATAAGTCACCTCGTGGGAATGCTCTCCCATTACTTCCATTTCAGACCATTATCACAGGTCAGATTTAGTTTTGTTCGGCTGAAAACAGTCAAATCTTGTGGTGAGAAGAAGGAGTAACTGAATCTCATCGCTGAATGCAAAGCTCTGCTGATTAATAAGCCGGCATTGTCCCAAAGTCTCTCAGAATCCACCCCCGTATTTTACGAGTCCCTTTATTGATGAAAATGAGATTTCTTTTTTAACTTGCAGAGGACAGATGTGTTTAATATTTGGATGTGAAGATTAGAAACCTGAAGGTAGACTTCAGGAATCCTCTGCTGGAACAGGTATGTGGGACAGGGACAACATATTCTCATGTTTAACCCAAACTCCGGACAGATCATGAAACAACTGCATAAAAGGCTAAAAAAGAACGCTGCTACTATATTTTCGTAATTACAGTTTGAACTTTGAGAACTTAAACTGGACAAAACATTTGATCAACAACTTAAAAACACGACCAGTGTTTCTTCATTTAAAGTTCCATCAACTTTAATGATCAAAGATCGAATGGAGCACGATCCAGGACTGCAGATCGTGCTCTCTGATGCAAACATTTCACAGCATAATCAGCCGCGGTGGGGTTTAAATCTCAGCTGCAGCCCTTCCTCTCTGAGCTGCAGATAAAATCAGACCCCTCACTCTTGCACCGAGCATCCCTGCAATTAAGTTAAATGGGCACACAAACCATATTGCTAATGTTTCCATGAAGCCAGAGCCCCTGAGAAGTGTGGCCATTGCAGAATCCATCAGTGAAATTGCGCACTGACATGCCCCACTAGGTCTGACGGCACGTTGGAGCTCACTTATGCAAAATGCATCCAATACACAAATATGTCCAAAAACAAAAAAAAACAAAACAAGTGACTCAAAAAAAAAAAAAACTGCCCGAGCCACTGCAAACAGCAGCTGTTTGCTCCATGTTTGAGAATCCTAATCCTCGCTGAAAGCAGGACAATCAAATCATTTCTCTGAGACTTTGCAGCCAACAAATAACAGTTTGTTAATTTGACTGAAAAGCCAACAGAAGGGGGGGTTTTACAGCCAAATGGCAGTTTATTTTCACTGGAACAACTTCATCTGTACACAGAGAAAAATCCCTCTTAAACAAGATATTTGCATCATGTCCTCAGTCGGCCTCGGTGCTTCTGTCAGGCTTAGTCCTACAGTTTGTGTCACAATAAGGTCTATAAACCTGTTTTATTAACTGTTTTTTTATTGCATCCTCTTCATGGAACTATGGACACTCAACAGGTGAAGAAAAACAACAATGTTTAAGATCTAGAGCCGTGTATTTCTGCAAAATGTGTCTTTTCCATCCTACATTCAGTGCCTTCAGAAGGTCCCAAAGAGCCCAGTGAGGCTCTTTGGCTCTGAGTCCGTGCACACAAAGACGCCATCTAAAGTCTACAAAAATGTAAATTCACAAAGCAAAACCTTGTGTTGTGGGGCTGCAAACCAAAGATGTGAAGCATGACAGAGAAGAACACAAAGCTCACCGATGTAGCACCAAAAAAACACCTCAAGCTTCCGTTAGAGACGTGTAAACCACAAAGATTTAACTGTTACAGAGATAAATCTGACAGTTAAATTGCCAGAAATGTGTTTTAATACATGTTAGAACATCTTTGCTGTCATAAAGTTTGTCTATGATTTTGCTTTTACCCTATTTAATATATTCTGGATAGGGCTGGGCGAGTTAACTCGTTATTATCGCGTTAACTTGTTAACGCCGATAAATATTTTATCGCGCATTAACGCTGGTTTTATTATTGTAAAAGTCTGTTGAATGCATCACATTCACACAGTTACAGCAAACACCACAAAGCATGGAGGAATAAAATAAAGATAAACTAGCAGGTAACATCACCGCTACAGGTGTGACGCTAACGGAGCTAACCGGCGCTACTTCCTGTTTTACTGGTTTCAACATAAAAGCACGTATTTCAAAATAAATAAAAATAAAAAACTCCTGCATTTACAGCCAAGTTGAATTGTCTTCTCAGCGTAGTAGTTCCAGTCTAAAATATCACTTAAAGGCAAAACACACAACTGATAGCAGCAAGTCATTCAAGGAAACAGACAGTGGAGCGAGGCTTCTACATAAAAACTACAGAAAGATGCTGATGTTAAAACTGTGTTTGCACAACAAATGTTATGGCACTTTCATTCATATGGCAGCACATTTAAAATAAAGCTAAATGCTAAAAGCTACACACTACTTTTGGATTCATTTTTGGATTCTGCGTACAAATGCGATTAATCGCGATTAATCAGGGAAATCATGTGATTAATTAGATTAAACATTTTAATCGTTGCCCAGCCCTAATAACTAGTTAAATATAAATAGTGCATTGACAGTGTGTTTTAGTTTACCTACTATTTCTGTTTTATGTTGTAAAGCGTTCCCCCACGTGTCTTCTGATGAGTTTACTTCCCGTTTTTGTTTCAACTCAGGCCCTAATTCATTCATTTGTCCTTATCTCCACCTGTATGCACAGTTTCATTGTCTTTTTTCTCCATTTTCCTCCTTGGTTTACCTCAGTTTAGCCTCCTACAATTCTCAGATTTATATATCGGACTTGCTTGTTTTTTCTGGGTGTTCCCCACCTCTTGCTCGGGCCCTTCTGCGTAAGGTGCTGTTTACACATACCCGGGTATTTTGATAAACGCATATTTTCTAACCTTCGTTTGCAAAAAAAACTAGGTGCACACAGCCCCGTTTTTTAAAAAAACCACGTCTACATTGATCCGCATAAATACGTTATCAATAGCTGTTAAATTACGCCAAACCTGACGGTGGCCGTGTTAGAACAATGAGAATTCCACACAAGCCAATCAGAAGCCTAATAGAGAACCGCTGACAGGAAGAACTTTCGGATCCTTTTCAAGAAGAAAATATGGCGCCAGGCTCATGTGTGTGGACTGATAGCGAGACTGAGCTACTTTTACACGTTGCGCTGGACTATAAAACTGCTAAAGCCCTGAAAAATGTCTTTGTTGTTCAATACATTGTATGACTGTAATTTTCAAAATCACACAAGCGAGTATAGCTCTCAACAACAGAAATGCTGCTACTACTTCCATGCTTGCCAGATAAACAATGGACGGAGAGAATGGCGTTTTCACGCTAGCATCCTGCCAACATGGCGGATAGGGGCGGGGCTCTGTACTATGACGACAACTCCTCATTCCATTCCCAAAAACTCCGTTTTGTCTCTTTCAACCAGTTTATACACAAACGCTAAAAGGAGTTTTTAAAAAATCTCCACTTTTGCCGGAGTTTTTTTTTAGCTTCGTTTTCGGAGGAAAAAACTCCGTTTGTGTATAAACGAAAGGCACAAACGAAGGGAAAGGTCTTCGTTTTTCAAAATACCCGGGTATGTGTAAACAGCACTTAAATCAGTCTCCCAGTTTCTCAGAGCAACAGCGAAACTCAAACACTCTTGAATAACTGGGAGTCTCCCGCCTGCTGTGCAGCCACAGACCTCCTCTGCAAACCGAGGTGTGACATTTGAGAAAAAGATGCCACCTTCTGTTCCTGAAATGACAGCTGGCATTAAAGCGCGGCTCATTGCGGGATGCTGTTGAAACATCAGCTGAGTGCTCGCTGGCCCCTAAAAAATTGAAGGATTTGAGTTATGATTTTTTTCCTGCAAGGCATTTATTTTCCAAAGACGACGCACACGCTTTCACTTCAGCACTCATGTTCGAAAAAAAGGCAAATGGGTCATTAGCGAAAGTGGAATAGGCTTAGCGCACTTTGAATAACCACTGGACCCGATACCAGAGCCGTGATGGAGTAATCTGCAGCATTTACTGAGGATTAACGTGTGCAGAACAATGGCTGTTTAATCCTGGAAGGCTGACCTGTCGTCCTGGCATTGTAATTATGATTACTGGAGCTGGAGTCGTGATGAGGCATCACATTTATGTAAAGTCGAACAGTAAACACAGGGAATACAGCCTTTGTTCTGCTGGTGGAACCTCTGAACTTTGGAGCGCAAAGTTTGTTAACTTTCTGCATGACCCTCGGTTGATTTCTGAATGAACAATTACTGCAGAGTAAAAAGCTTTTGGGGCATCTCCTCTCGTCATTCCCAGACAACCAAACTCAGATTTAAGATAAGATCTCATTTCCAACCTTTCTAACCAGTTTGTCATGACCTCTTAGCATCTAACTATATCATATTGGGTACCGTTAGCATAATTTATACAACCCCGCTGGGTTATATTTAAAGTTATAAACTAGGGCCGGGCAACGATTAAAATGTTTAATCTAATTAATCACGTGATTTCCCTGATTAATCACGATTAATCGCATTTGTACGCAGAATCCAAAACTGAATCCAAAAGTAGTGTATAGCTTTTAGCATTTAGCTTTATTTTAAATGTGCTGCCATATGAATGAAAGTGCCATAACATTTGTTGTGCAAACACACTTTTAACATCAGCATCTTTCTGTAGTTTTTATGTAGAAGCCTCGCTCCACTGTCTGTTTCCTTGAATGACTTGCTGCTATCAGTTGTGTGTTTTTTCTTTTCCTTTTGTTGTCTTTATTTTACCTCCAATCTTTGTGTATCTGCTACTTTTGCCTCTGAGTTTGTTAGACAATAAAAGTAAGCCACTTGGTTAAGATTTAAACAGAGCCTTCAGTTATCAGGCCCCTCTCTGTGGAACCAGCTGCCAGTTTGGGAGGCAGAGCCTTCAGTTATCAGGCCCCTCTCTGTGGAACCAGCTGCCAGTTTGGGAGGCAGAGCCTTCAGTTATCAGGCCCCTCTCTGTGGAACCAGCTGCCAGTTTGGGAGGCAGAGCCTTCAGTTATCAGGCCCCTCTCTGTGGAACCAGCTGCTAGTTTGGGAGGTAGAGCCTTCAGTTATCAGGCCCCTCTCTGTGGAACCAGTAACCAGTTTGGGAGGCAGAGCCTTCAGTTATCAGGCCCCTCTCTGTGGGACTAGCTGCCAGTTTGGGAGGCAGAGCCTTCAGTTATCAGGCCCCTCTCTGTGGAACCAGCTGCCAGTTTGGGAGGCAGAGCCTTCAGTTATCAGGCCCCTCTCTGTGGAACCAGCTGCCAGTTTGGGAGGCAGAGCCTTCAATTATCAGGCCCCTCTCTGTGGAACCAGCTGCCAGTTTGGGAGGCAGAGCCTTCAGTTATCAGGCCCCTCTCTGTGGAACCAGCTGCCAGTTTGGGAGGCAGAGCCTTCAGTTATCAGGCCCCTCTCTGTGGAACCAGCTGCCAGTTTGGGAGGCAGAGCCTTCAGTTATCAGGCCCCTCTCTGTGGAACCAGCTGCTAGTTTGGGAGGTAGAGCCTTCAGTTATCAGGCCCCTCTCTGTGGAACCAGTAACCAGTTTGGGAGGCAGAGCCTTCAGTTATCAGGCCCCTCTCTGTGGGACTAGCTGCCAGTTTGGGAGGCAGAGCCTTCAGTTATCAGGCCCCTCTCTGTGGAACCAGCTGCCAGTTTGGGAGGCAGAGCCTTCAGTTATCAGGCCCCTCTCTGTGGAACCAGCTGCCAGTTTGGGAGGCAGAGCCTTCAATTATCAGGCCCCTCTCTGTGGAACCAGCTGCCAGTTTGGGAGGCAGAGCCTTCAGTTATCAGGCCCCTCTCTGTGGAACCAGCTGCCAGTTTGGGAGGTAGAGCCTTCAGTTATCAGGCCCCTCTCTGTGGAACCAGTAACCAGTTTGGGAGGCAGAGCCTTCAGTTATCAGGCCCCTCTCTGTGGGACTAGCTGCCAGTTTGGGAGGCAGAGCCTTCAGTTATCAGGCCCCTCTCTGTGGAACCAGCTGCCAGTTTGGGAGGCAGAGCCTTCAGTTATCGGGCCCCTCTCTGTGGAACCAGCTGCCAGTTTGGGAGCCAGAGCCTTCAGTTATTGGGCCCCTCTCTTGTGGAACCAGCCGCCAGTTTGGGAGACAGAGCCTTCAGTTATCAGGCTCCTCTCTGTGGAACCAGCTGCCAGTTTGGGAGGCAGAGCCTTCAGTTATCAGGCCCCTCTCTTGTGGAACCAGCTGCCAGTTTGGGAGACAGAGCCTTCAGTTATCAGGCCCCTCTCTGTGGAACCAGCTGCCAGTTTGGGAGGCAGAGCCTTCAGTTATCAGGCCCCTCTCTTGTGGAACCAGCTGCCAGTTTGGGAGGCAGAGCCTTCAGTTATCAGGCCCCTCTCTGTGGAACCAGCTGCCAGTTTGGGAGGCAGAGCCTTCAGTTATCAGGCCCCTCTCTTGTGGAACCAGCTGCCAGTTTGGGAGGCAGAGCCTTCAGTTATCGGGCCCCTCTCTGTGGAACCAGCTGCCAGTTTGGGAGGCAGAGCCTTCAGTTATCAGGCCCCTCTCTGTGGAACCAGCTGCCAGTTTGGGAGGCAGAGCCTTCGGTTATCAGGCCCCTCTCTGTGGAACCAGCTGCCAGTTTGGGAGACAGAGCCTTCAGTTATCAGGCCCCTCTCTGTGGAACCAGCTGCCAGTTTGGGAGGCAGAGCCTTCAGTTATCAGGCCCCTCTCTGTGGAACCAGCTGCCAGTTTGGGAGGCAGAGCCTTCAGTTATCAGGCCCCTCTCTTGTGGAACCAGCTGCCAGTTTGGGAGGTAGAGCCTTCAGTTATCAGGCCCCTCTCTGTGGAACGAGTAACCAGTTTGGGAGGCAGAGCCTTCAGTTATCAGGCCCCTCTCTGTGGGACTAGCTGCCAGTTTGGGAGGCAGAGCCTTCAGTTATCAGGCCCCTCTCTGTGGAACCAGCTGCCAGTTTGGGAGGCAGAGCCTTCAGTTATCAGGCCCCTCTCTGTGGAACCAGCTGCCAGTTTGGGAGGCAGAGCCTTCAGTTATCAGGCCCCTCTCTGTGGAACCAGCTGCCAGTTTGGGAGGCAGAGCCTTCAGTTATCAGGCCCCTCTCTGTGGAACCAGCTGCCAGTTTGGGAGGCAGAGCCTTCAGTTATCGGGCCCCTCTCTGTGGAACCAGCTGCCAGTTTGGGAGGCAGAGCCTTCAGTTATCAGGCCCCTCTCTGTGGAACCAGCTGCCAGTTTGGGAGGCAGAGCATTCAGTTATCAGGCCCCTCTCTGTGTGACCAGCTGCCAGTTTGGGAGACAGAGCCTTCAGTTATCAGGCTCCTCTCTGTGGAACCAGCTGCCAGTTTGGGAGGCAGAGCCTTCAGTTATCAGGCCCCTCTCTTGTGGAACCAGCTGCCAGTTTGGGAGGCAGAGCCTTCAGTTATCAGGCCCCTCTCTGTGGAACCAGCTGCCAGTTTGGGAGGCAGAGCCTTCAGTTATCAGGCCCCTCTCTGTGGAACCAGCTGCCTGTTTGGGAGGCAGAGCCTTCAGTTATCAGGCCCCTCTCTGAGGAACCAGCTGCCAGTTTGGGAGGCAGAGCCTTCAGTTATCAGGCCCCTCTCTGTGGAACCAGCTGCCAGTTTGGGAGGCAGAGCCTTCAGTTATCAGGCCCCTCTCTGTGGAACCAGCTGCCAGTTTGAGAGGCAGAGCCTTCAGTTATCAGGCCCCTCTCTGTGGAACCAGCTGCCAGTTTGGGAGGCAGAGCCTTCAGTTATCAGGCCCCTCTCTGTGGAACCAGCTGCCAGTTTGGGAGGCAGAGCCTTCAGTTATCAGGCCCCTCTCTGTGGAACCAGCTGCCAGTTTGGGAGGCAGAGCCTTCAGTTATCAGGCCCCTCTATGTGGAACCAGCTGCCAGTTTGAGAGGCAGAGCCTTCAGTTATCAGGCCCCTCTCTGTGGAACCAGCTGCCAGTTTCAAACCCAAACCATGTTATGTCTTCAGCCTAAAGGCATCATCGTGGAATGCCTAAGTGTCGTTGTAGTGTGTTGTGTTTACATGTAACCATGGCAACCTGCGGCAGTCGCATTGTAAAAAGAAGGTATTTTAGCTCAAACCATCATTGTTTCTAATCAAAAGTGACATTTTTGTGTGAACCCAACCCAAGTGTTGTCGTGCCACTCATGTATATATGCACATTGTGACATGACAGCTCTCATCTGGAAAGGCCAACATGAGGCTTATTTCCCTTTTGCCACCTGACAGGTCGGAGTTACGCGCCGTATCTGAGAGTACGCTCAAACGGTAGATATGACCACATCAGTCGGATGACTTGTTTTGCTGAGACAGCAGCATTATGAAAGACTTAGCATGAAAAAAAAAACCAGATTAGGATCTGAATGCAGGATCCGACAACATACACTTAAAATAAAATCTGTCATATCCACTTAATCCTGATGGGGACTGTGGTGGGGCTGCAGACTGCAGCTGTCATCGGGCTGGAGGTGAGGTGCACCCTGGTTACGTTTCATGTTAGCCCTTTAATGATGCTGCTGTCTACAGCAACACTGTACACCCAACATTTGGATAAAAGCTTAATCCTGCCAGGTAACGTCAAAGCATTTAACTATAAACAAATTGAACTTGTCCTCTTTAATAAGAATCTTTGTACGAGGGCAGAATTTAACGAGTATTTTGAGGGTAAAAAGTCAGATTCACAACAACAGTCAGAGTAAAGTTTTCACACTACAGAGAGTTCAGATGGAAATCTGATTCCACATTTTGCTGTGCTGCAGATCAATTTGTGGCCTGCATAAATAACGCCACTTACAGCAGCCTGCCATGTGCTTTGCAGTGTGAAATAAGTTAAATATCAACATCCCAGCCTGCCGAAACTAAAAAGGAGAACGATGATAATCTGGAAGTACTTTAAGTGACTGATTTTCATCCTCAGTTTCTGATGCGTTTAGCCGTCTAATAAAGGAAACATGTGAATGAAAGCAGCTTTATTGGGAATTCAGCTGCTGTGGTTATTCTTTGCTCTTACTGGTTCCATCTTCTGTGTTCTGAATGGGAACTTTGGAGCTTGCACATCATACAGGCTAGTCGGAGTCTATTTTAGTTTATACATGCAGGAGTAATTCAACTCCCGACTGCATTATCTGGGTCTGTTAGTCTGGTTTAAGTGAGATTTCATATTATTTTGGTTGGTTTGACATATTTACATCCATAAGATTAACATGATTTGTTTTTTTTCACATAATGATTCAGAAATGCAAAAACCTGATTGTATTACTTCAGGTAATGATGTAAAAACCCGGGATAAAGCACAAAATTAACCTTTTTTTCCCATTCTGCGTGTGAATAAGGCTGAATTAACCTGATATGAGATTTTCTGTAATAAATAAGATGAGACAATCTGAGTACATGTGACTCTAACTTCTCCAAAAACAGAATAAACATGTATTTTTTTTCTGACACACACTGATCGTCCCTTTGGACAATCCCTATTCATGTGCAATATTCAACAATTATGGCCAAACACTGTTGTGTGCAATATATCTATATACTTGAATCCACTAACACCATATTTTAATTTATTTTAGCACCGTAACAAAAAAACTGTGCATCTTACACCCTTCCCTTTTTTTATATTACTTATATATTTTTAATATTTTTATATTCTCACTCTCTTTGCACTCTTTTTGGTGGCTTTAAATTTCGCTGTACCATATATAATGACAATTAAGGCACTCTGATTCTGATTCTGATTTGGGTGAGTTCAGCCCATATTTCTGCTTTGAAGAGCAATCACAAAAGAAACTGTGATTAAACATTATCCTTATTATGGCCTGAAAACAATCCCACGTAAAAAATAAGCGGGATAACAATAAAACACAGAAGAAAGTCTCTGAAGAAGCACAACTGACAGGGCAGCTACCGACAGAGATTCGTGCTACACTGGAAACAATCAAAGTCTTACCAAGTATATTTGTCTCATTTCTAGTCAAAATATCTCATTACACTTAATATAAGACACAACTGCCTAACAAGTACTATTTCAGCCAGATATAGGGACTTGTTTTAATACAATACATCTGGAATATCTTGTTGAATGAAAAAGTCTTGAAGACAAATTGTTTTGAGTCACATATCATATGAAATAAGCTTTTTTTTTTTACATTTGAAGAGGTTTTTAAGCTAATTTCAAGATCACTTTTATCTCAAAAGTCCTAAATATCACATCTTATTTCAAGAAATCTTGACAAGCCGATTTTCACTAGTTCCATTGGCAGATTTTTTTGCTTATTTCAAACAAAACCGTCTTGTATTTGCTGTTTTTTTAACTTATTTTTGGAAGGGACATTTTTTCCAGTGTATACTCAACACAATAAACAAGTTATGATACATGTAAATGTAATTTCATCATCACTGTTTTCCCCCCATAACCTTCAGCAGCTGCTGTACTAACCTTTGCCTTTACTCCTCCTCCTCCTCTTCCTCTTGTACTTTTCCTTCGTGTCACACTCTGAAGGCTCCATGTTCCCGGTGGCATTCAGGAGGTTTGTTCCCGGTAGTTTGCCCCTCGCCGCCTGTTCTGCTCAGCCCGTCGGTAACCAGCGCTCGGGAACGACTGAGCTCGGCAGCAGTAAGTCCTGTGCAGCGGCTGACTTCTCCCCCCCGCTGCCGGCTGTGACATCATGAGGAGGGGGCGAGCTGTGCTCATGCTGTGGCTCAGCAGCAGCTCATTGTCTGAGGGTAGAGGTTTTCTTTTTAAAAGCGATGGTTTATATGCAGAACCCATTCTAAGGCACTGAATCATAGATATGAAGAAGAAACAGACGATGTCTACTGTTTTGTTTACAGTCTGTGTCAAGTTTAAACAAGATATTACCGACTTTTTACAGCCCGGCTCTGATTTGGATGGATATGATCAAATTAACTCAAATAACTGATCATCAGTCAGTGTGAGCAGCTCTATAAAAGCAGAAGTTCTGCAGCATTCAGGTGTGTGTTAACACGATGCCAAGGAGGAAAGACACCAGCAACGATCTCAGAGAAGTAGCTGTTGCTGCCCATCAACCTGGGAAGGGTTAGAAGGCCGTTTCTATCTGGAGTCCATCGTTCTACAGAGAGAAAGATTATTCACATGTGGGAAACGACCTAAATGACCAACAGAATTGGTGGATCACTCAGTGGGGTCACATGGCACTGAAAGGATCGGATTATTGGCTAAATTACAATCAGACTGAGTTATTAAGTGCATGTAGACATATAGACATATATGTGCTCTTCATTGAATTAGCTTTCAAAGAGCTTAAATGTGTGATATTTGGTTAAAAAGTCAGTTTACTGAGACATTAGTTCAGGAGAAAATCGTACCGGTTTATCCAAAGAGACACAAAATAACCACAGAGAGACCAAAAAGAGAAATAAACAACCAAATAAAGACTCCAAACAGCCACTCAGTGGGGTCACTTGGCACTGAAAGGATCGGATTATTGGCTAAATTACAATCAGACTGAGTTATTAAGTGCATGTAGACACCTTAATCTGACTAAGAACTGGATCGGATGGGATTCAGACCCCGAGATAACTGGGCTGAAAGTCACTCTAAACCTGCTTGTAGACGCTGAAGCTCGTGGTGAATCAGACTTTGCGTTCTGCGCATGCTCCAGATGTTTTCCCGGGGTCGTGACCCGGAAGTCAAAGGAGACGATATTCCTGTTGTTGTCGCCGTCAGAAACAAACAACGCGATGGAGAATGCTCCGTTGGGCATCGAGTTTGTGCAACAAGCAGCTCATCACAGAGCAAATGTAGAGGGACGTAGCTTCATCTGGCTCTGTGTTCTCCATCTTTCTCCAACGCCTGAGTTTGTTGTTGTTGTTGGTGGTGAAGAGGTCAACAGGAAGTGGCTCTATTAGCAACAGCTGGAATGGGTACAGCGCCACCTATCATACCGGGGTATGACACGCTTTGTGCCTCTGGTCCCATTCATTCACCGCCATATATCCAAGGAGAATTACCCATTAATAACTCAGTCTGATTGTAATTTAGCCAATAATCCGATCCTTTCAGGGCCATGTGACCCCGCTGAGTGACTCGATGACTCTTTTGTGACATAAACAACTCTCTTAATGTCCCAACTACAGTTTATAAATGAGGAAAAGAAGTCCACTTTCCTCTTTTCATGCTCTCAGGATTACTATGACCTGGATGACTGAGGATCTCTACTAACTAGTGGAAAAACATTAAAGACAGCTGACCCGAAGTCGTGTAGAAAATGGAATTGTCAATCATTTGTCTTGATTAATGAAGTCTGAATATTTGCACAACGATAGAGGACAAAAATGTGCATTTGGTCACAGTTTGTTTGTGATGATTTCCTTAAAATTGGTTCATATATCCTCTCAGAAATGTATTTTCTGTTTATTTCAGCAACAAGTTGCTGTTAAATCAGCTTTACATGATTGTTATTTGACTGACTTTAGACATTAAAAGGTATTGGGACAGATTTATTCTGATGAAGAAGAAAATAATCAAATATTTATCATTGATAAATGTGACTGTTTGGGGTCCAGACTTGTTGCCCCCCTCCCACGGCTTCCAGTGTCCATGCTTAACAAATCATACCCAAGCTGCACATTCTGTACAGACTTATTATTCAAGTTTTATTTATGGAAAAGCCCCTTTAGACGAATTTCCTGCCTTTCTTGCCTTGCTGCTGCACTGTGAAAAAGATAAAACCCTCGAGGCAAGACGAGACCAGAGGCTCCTAAAATGCTCATACGCGTTACGCTTGCATTTTGAAAAACTTTTGTCTGACACTGAACTTTTCTGAAGTTAAAAGGAAAAAAATGGCCTAAAAACATGTTAATAAAGACTAAATTCCTCATGGATGGAGCATAGCAGGGAGGAAAGTGTGCAAACATCTACTCCAGAGAAGAATCTGCAAGAGAGGAATGAACAATTACTGCAGAGTAAAAACCTTTTGTGACATCTCCTCTCGTCATTCCCAGACAACCAAACTCATATTTAAGATAAGATCTCATTTCCAACCTTAATCAGTTTGTCATGACCTCTTAGCATCTAACTATATCACATCGGGTACCGTTAGCATAATTTATACAACCCCGATGGGTTGTATTTAAAGTTATAAACTAGGGCTGGGCAACGATTAAAATGTTTAATCTAATTAATCACATGATTTCCCTGATTAATCACGATTAATCGCATTTGTACGCAGACTCCAAAAATGAATCCAAAAGTAGTGTATAGCCTTTAGCATTTAGCTTTATTTTAAATGTGCTGCCATATGAATGAAAGTGCCATAACATTTGTTGTGCAAACACACTTTTAACATCAGCATCTTTCTGTAGTTTTTATGTAGAAGCCTCGCTCCACTGTCTGTTTCCTTGAATGACTTGCTGCTATCAGTTGTGTGTTTTGCCTTTAAGTGATATTTTAGACTGGAACTACTACGCTGAGAAGACAATTCAACTTGGCAGTGTTTACAGATGACTTTGGTTCTGTCGACTCCGCCGTCTGGAAGAACTTTAAAATGAAAATGGCCGAGTAAAAGTTCCGTACCCTTCTCCATGTTTGGTGGATCCGCCGATTACTTTCTTTTCCTGTTCCACAGCAGACAGCAACAGACTTTTACAAAATAAAAGCCTGTGAGCAACAGACTTTTACAAAATAAAAGCCTGTGAGCATTACTTTTACAAAATAAAAGCCTGTGAGCGACAGACTTTTACAAAATAAAAGCCTGTGAGCGACACACTTTTACAATAATAAAATAAATAATAAAACAGTGGTGCTGTGTGTTGTTCCCCCTCTCTCTGTCCCCTGCTTCCTGTCTCTCTGAACTTCCCTATCCATTAAAGGGGAACTGCAGTATTTTCAACATTAAGCCTCTTTTCTGAGTCGTCTGCAATGTTTTAGAACCCCCCTCACCGCTTTTTTGATGTTTACTGCTGTCTCCGGTATTTGCCTAATTTTGATTCTTCTCAACCTGCTTCAGAACGGCAAGTCATGTGCATGTCCAAAAAGGTCCGTAAAAGCACCATAAACGTCCGTTTTCAAATTCATCAACTCACCGGAGTGGTTACTGGTGTGCACTGGTAATCCATATCAAATTTCGTTGCGAAAAGTTGCTTCTGTCGTGTTTTATTTGGCAGCTCGTTCATGCTCGCACTATTTTCTTAGCGGTGGCGGAGTAATATCAACGAACATCCAGGACAAAATGTCAAATAAAACACGACAGAAGCAATAATTCGCAACGAAATTTGATATGGATTACCAGTGCACGCCAGTAACCACTCCGGTGAGTTGATGATTTTGAAAACGGACGTTTATGGTGCTTTTACGGACCTTTCTAGACATGCGCATGACTTGCCGTTCTGAAGCAGGTTGAGATGAATCAAAATTAGGCAAATACCGGAGACAGCAGTAAACATCAAAAAAGCGGTGAGGGGGGTTCTAAAACATTGCAGACGACTCAGAAAAGAGGCTTAATGTTGAAAATACCGCAGTTCCCCTTCAAAGGCACAAAAGCCCCCCAAAACTGCGTTAATGAGCGATAAAATATTTATCGGCGTTAAAAAATTAATGAGTTAACGCGACAATAACGAGTTGTCGCGACGAGTTAACTCGTCCAGCCCTATTATAAACAAATTACTTATAAGGTCAAAAAAGATAGGACAACAATCTCTCTGCAGATTTGACTGAAGTGTAATATTTAACCAAAAACTGTTTTGTTTTTTTATTAATATGAAGATAACATTTTTGGAGCCTTAAGAACTAATTAACTTTATGTGCCTTTATTATACAACTGAGCACATTTTCCACTGTGGACCAACATAAATTAGTCCAATATTAAGGTGTGAGACTGTGTGTGTGTTTTTTTTAAACATTTATTTTTTAAGAATTTTGTTAATTTTATAAACAAACAGAGATCAATACAAAACAGCACAATGGCACAGTAAGGTACATAAAAAATATAATAAAACAAAACAAAATAGAGAAAGGGGACTTGTAATAAAGCATAAATAAAGCAAGCATATGGTTTGTACTCACACAAATCCACGCTACAATCATAAATAAAGATTACATTATAATATAAAAAAACCAAAAACAAAGACAACACACAAACAAAACTAAAAAGACCAGAGATTACATAAATCAATCAAATAAAGACAACTAAGTCCTATTTGTCATCTATCCAACCATCTACATCCATATTGTTATTTGTGAGACTTTGTTTGATGAGCAGTCACGACTTCTGACTATAACAATGGGAAAGCAACACATGGCAGTGCAATTGTTTCATCCAGAAGTTTCCTTTTGATGTTATAAATATCCCAAATCATCTCACCTATCTGCTTCTCTCGCAGCTCCTTATCTCTTTGAGGGGATCCCCCAAAGTTAGAAGTCTAATACTGTTTGTTTGAAATGTGGGTAAAAGGGAGGGAAATGCCTAATTTAATGTTAAGAACATTAAAAGATCTGCAAACCACAGAAAAGCAGAATCATTTTGTCATTCATGCGACGACACACATCTGATACCTGTTGTTATTCAGACTATTCATTTCACTGTTTTGCATAATAATGCACCATTTGCATAATCCTCCCATTTGATCTTTACCTCCGATCTATAGCAGATGTTTAATCCCCGCCAATCATCTCCCTCTAACTGATAATCTGACTGTATTACACGAAAGCTAAGATTGAAATCGCGCCCTCTGCTTTGCTTCCCATCATCATCTCATTCTTCTTATCATCACATTTCATCATCAACATTTCTTTGGGCTTTCTTTGTTTCAGTCCACAGGTATCAGGCCTGTGGGAGTCATATTTCTTGTAGTATTTTTACCTTGCTGACTCCCAGAGTCTCACTCATCCGACTGGTTACGGCCTGTTTTTAACCTCTTTGTAGATCAGAGCACAGCAGGAAAGCAGGAACGCACTGAGGGCAGCTGTGTTCTGGTTTGTTGTATTTCCTGTGGAGCATTAATTAGCTACTGGAGGAGTGGTAACGATTAAAAATCAGATGCATGCATGTATAAGGGTGTTGAGTTTGCAAAGGGCCTGGACTGAAAATTAGGGTGACAGTTAGTGTAAACAGGTGACTGTGGTGATCACCTGACTCAATGTGGCTGATTTTTGTTTGGGTTAAATTTCTGAAAGTTAAAAGGATTACCATAAAGTTTCTAACATTGTTAATAACCAAATTGTATTAGCCTGCAAACGAGCTAATCTAATACCATCTTTTGCCATCTTAACGGCAGAATGCTAGCATTGTCATGCTAGCATTGTCATGTTAGTATTGTCATGTTAGTATTGTCATGTTAGCATTGTCATGTTAGCATGATATATTATATATGTTATATATAATATATATTTATATTCATAATATATATATATATATATATATATATATATATATATATATATATCGTAAATATATATTTTATATATAACATATATAACATATATTTATATTTATATATATGCACATTTCCAGCCGGGGGCTACAGCAGTTAATGACTCACCACACCGTTTTGCTCACATATTTGTGGGTATTTTATGCTGTTTTTGTGGCCTCTCCTACATATTTGCAAGGCTCAGAGATTTGTCTTTTAAACAATGTTTGTTTTTCTAACTGTAGAGGGAGCCAAAGAGCACATAACAGCTAAATATTTTAGTGTTGGAGGTCAGAGCGGCAGCTGTAGAACGTGAGCTCGGTCGTATCTGAACACCAGAAACACTGCGCTGCAGCTTAACTCTGACGGTGTTTACAGCTACGTATATTAACCGTGTCTTTGTATCATCATTTATGAATATCTTTTAGTGCTGAGCACTGCTTTCCCAAACAGTAACTATTATTTAGAACTACGTTTATAACAGCGTTATAAAACAGCGTTTACATGAGCATAAACACACTCCGTTGGCCCATCATTGGGATGTGTAGAGGCTGGGCAGTATCATCCATTATGTTCACAGACGTGCGCATCATTCTTCTTACAATCAGGTCAAGATGCCTCAGAGCACAGAGCCAGCCTTCTTTACCAGTTTAAGTTTCTTTGAGCCTCTGCTGCCCCAACACACCGCAGCAAAGCAGATCGTTGTCTTCACCGCAGACTTATAGAAGCGATGCGACATCTTGGAGCAGAAACTGAAGGACTTAAAGGGATAGTTCGCCTCTTTTGACATGAAGCTGTGTAACATCCCATATCAGCAGCATCATTTCTGAACATCTTCTTACCCCCTGCTGCGTCCTGTGAGCAGAGTTCCAGCCTCGTTTTGGTGTTGATGAAGGTAGTCCGGCTAGTTGGCTGGGGTTTAAAAAATAAAGCGTTTTGCTTCTCAAAACAATATGCGTTCAACAGAGTAATACATTTGCATCACAAAATCATTCTCCAGGAAAAAGTCAGACCTCACCTTAACAGGTGCGGCTGTCGGTAGGCGACAGCAGGCAGTGATACGAAGGGAGAGAAAATAGGGCCAAGAGATTGTGAGGTCTGACTTTTTCCTGGAGAATGATTTTGTGATGCAAATGTATTACTCTGTTGAACGCATATTGTTCTGAGAAGCTGGTTCACCTTGGAAAGCAGTGTATTTGAAGTCTTTCCTAAATCTAACAAGTGTTCAGGCCTAACCCTTGCTAGGAAACGGATAATACAAAAATATTAACTGTCCCAAACTGAATTTCTGTGTAAACCTTGACTTTCCATCATCCCTCCTGTCCATATATATATATATATATATATATATATATTTATATTTTTTTGCACATTTCCAGCCGGGGGCTGAGATACAGCAGTTAATGACTGTGGTTTCCAGTCCCTCAGTAGTCGTAGTCCCAGGTAGCCGGACTACCTTCATCAACGCCAAAACGAGGCTGGAACTCTGCTCACAGGACGCAGCAGGGGGTAAGAAGATGTTTAGAAATGATGCTGCTGATATGGGATGTTACACAGCTTCATGTCAAAAGAGGCGAACTATCCCTTTAAGCTTCCTTAGGGAGTACAGTCTGTTCTATCCATGAGATATAGCCTCGGTGTTGCATTTCCTGTGTAGTCCATTGTCCAGGTGAACCCCCTCCTCTCCCAACATGAGGGCATCACAGGGACACGACTCCAGCTTTTTGTAAGATTCCTGCTTAAATTGGGCTCATTAATTCTTGGCACTGAGAAAAAGCTTCACCCTTAAGGCTTCGTAAGACTCGGGGCATATTGACGGATGTGGTTCCTGCAGTTTAATATCCTTGAAGCATTTTATTTTTAAATAACTTTTCCAACTTATTGTGATATTTGTCTCAAACTGGACGACTTTTCAGCAGTTTCAAAGCTCAAAGGAATGGAAAAAAATATAAGAAGAAGACAGCCTGAAAGCACGAACATGTACAGCCAGACATGCTGCCGGGGCAGAGCCGGTGATAACATTATTATAAAGTCTCCACACATCTGTGACAGAGAAGCACCTGCAGCTCTCCGATGTCTGCAAGCATTTGATGTAATGTGGCGAAAATAATAACATGTATTGCATCTGCTCCCGCCGTTTGCAGACACTCAGACTGATAAGGTGAGATGAAGTGGATGTGATACTTTAGCATCGTGCAGACACAACAGAGAAGCTATTACTGTGTCTGATGGGAAACAGATTTTACAGATTGTACTGTATCTCAGCCTGTGGCTAAGACCCCACAGGGCAGGGAGAATGAAGTGCTCTCTGAAATGAGCTCAACATCCCAGCAAATAGGACACAGCAGTTCCCCTGCGCGCGCTCCTCAGGCCGAGCATTATACTGTACATTAGCTCCATCTCAGCGTTGCTCTGGAAAGAGCTGCTGCAGCCTGCAGGCGCCCTTTCTGCAGCCTCTTCATTCAGCCTCTCAGAGGCTTCGGCCGCTTCTACAGGATCCAACAAGCAAATCGTCTGGAAACTTTTTAGCATATTTACCTTCTCTCCTCGGTCCTCTCTCTGCCTTTCAGTCCACGATTCATTCATCTGCTTTTAAACGGCTTCCTTTCAGACGTCTACGTGCCGCTTTGGGTGATTGTAGCATATCTTTCATTTAATCTTTAATTACTGTTTGTAGAAAGATGAGAAAATCCAGATAAACTGTCTGCAGATTTGCATAAAAGCGGTTCATTGCATTGCTGTTTAAAATTAGTACTCCTAACGATACTGATATAATTTCACATGTGTTATTTAACATGTGGTGCAGGTAAAAATGGTTATTTCTCACTGGTGGCAGTCAGTGAGGGTGATATAGATATGATATGATGTTCTTATATAGGATACTTAAAGGTGGGGTAGGGGTTCTTTTTCTGGAACATTTTTTTACATATTGCTTGAAATACTCTTCACACCCCCATTGCAACCAATTAATTAAAAGTTTTGACACAAATATGAAAAGTTTTAGTGGCCTCTAGAACGTACAATCTAGGAAAAACACTATCCAATCATACTGAACGGACCGTTAACGATGATTGGATTCTGATGCCGTCTATCAAACTGCAATCTGCTCCTCCCTCCCCCTCCTCCCCCCTGTGCGCGTACCCTGCTCCGTGAACGAATTACGCGCCAAACTTCAAATCTAATATACTCATAAATGTAACTTGAAATGATAATCATATTCGTTAGTTAGGTTCATTATGATGTTGAAAAGTATTTTCTTACCTGTGAATCCGCCATGAGAAAAAGTTAGCAAAAGTTAGCCAAACCAATCGATGCTTGCTGTCAGAACAGCGCTCGTGCACCTTCGTGCTCGTGCGCGTTCATGTACTCTAGAGGCGTGGCTTCGGGGGGAAAATGAAGAAAAGGGTTGGGACTTTTGACCTGTGTATTTTCAAAATGCAGCTTCGCTGGACTCAAAATCCAGGATCTCCTACCCTACCTTTAAGGTAAACACAAGAAACTTGTGCTAAAGAAGTCCAGGAGGCTAGACAGTGATTCAATTCAATTAATTTTTATTCATATAGCGCCAAATTACAACAAATGTCATCTCAAGGCACTTAAATAATAAAGTCCAATTCAAGCCAATTGGAATTCAATTCATTGTAATCATAATTATTTACAAAATAATCCAATTAATTCATAAAGGTTTTTATTAAACGCTCAACATGTCAGGTTGGGGTCGGCAGGACACGGATTCGGACTCCAGAGGTGTAAAAAGGAAGGTTAACAAAAGGCGTGGCGTGGCGTGGCGTGGCAAATAAAAAGGGGATTTCACTAAATGACGGGGGAGCCTGGGAACTAAATGCTAAACTGGGAGTGATAGGTGAATGGGTGCAGCTGGGGACAATGAATACAGGTGACATGAGTGAAGCTAATGAACTGAGGAGGGAAAAACAATCGCGAAACCTAACGAAACATGAACTCAAAAACCAAGACATGAAACAACCTAAAACATGATTAAACATCAAATCAAATCAAATCTATTTCTGTAGCACATTTCACGTACAAACAGTTCAAAGTGCTTCACATAAAATAAAAGCATTGCAGCAGGGAGTGGAAGAAGCATTAAAAATACATAAAAGAATATAAAGAGAAACAAATAAAATAATTTAAATTAATTTAAAAACAAGCAACAGTCCAGATAAGTTCAAAGATATCGTGCAGATTTCATGCATAGACACATGAGAACAGAAATGTTTTTAACCTGGATTTAAAAATGTCTCCATTTGGTGAAAGTTTAATCTCCACTGGCAGTTTGTTCCACTTGTTTGCAGCATAACAGCTAAATGCTGCTTCTCCATGTTTAGTCTGGACTCTGGACTGGACCAGCTGGCCTGAGTCCTTGGATCTAAGAGCTCTGCTGGCTTTATATTCTTTGAACAGATCACAGATGTATTTTGGGCCTAAACTGTAAAACATAAAACTAAAAGCATGGGGAAAACCCCATGGACGTGACACAACAAGTCCAAGTTCAGACACAGACTTTCAGATTCGAAAAACACCTTTTCAACTTTTAATCTATTTATTTAATTAATTCCTGCTCCTGCTTGGGCTGTTCTCACTGGAAAAAATCAAAGTCTTACCAAGTATATTTGTCTCATTTCTAGTCCAAATATCTCATTACACTTAATATAAGACACAACTGCCTAACAAGTACTATTTCAGCCAGATATAGGGACTTGTTTGAAGACAATACATCTTGAATATCTTGTAAAAAGTCTTGAAAACAAATTGTTTTGACTCACATATCATATGAAACAAGCTTTTTTTGACATTTGAAGAGGTTTTTCAGCTAATTTCAAGATCACTTTTAACTCAAAAGTCCTAAATATCACATCTTATTTCAAGAAATCTTGACAAGCCGATTTTCACTAGTTCCATTGGCAGATTTTTTTTGCTTATTTCAAACAAAAACGTATTTTATTTGTTGTTTTTCTACTTATTTTTGATGGGGCATTTTTTTCAGCGCTCTGAGTGTGCACTCAGCCGGCTTCCTTGCTTTCTTCTGTGCATGAACCTGATGCTCCTTCATTCTCTTCCTTCATCTGTTGCACAGGTGTGCGTGCACGTGCGCGCGTGCACGTCACAGCATCATTTTGTTTCAGAGGGCGACGCCGTAAAATCAGCCGCCCTGGCCCCGCTCGACTGAACCGGCGGGGAGTTTCATTATGCTGTGAAATGACGATCAAACCGTGATTAAGTTGATTAGATTTCATGAATATTCGAAAGGCGAACCGAATTGCTGATTAAATATTTACTGATGGTTTCCCTTCTGACAGACGGGGAGATCGTATCACGTCTCCCAAACGGCCTTCAGCACGACACTCCTGGGCTGAAACAATGTCAATCTCAGCAAAGTTGATGTTCAGATGCACAGCTGCTTCTCATGTGTGTCTGTAGATTTTATTCAGGGAGGGTGAACGAGCTGCAGGAGAGGCTCTCAGGACGCTTTGTGTGTGAACAAATCATTCAAACGACTGGATTTGTTGGGTGAATCCGCAGAAATGAATCAGCCCCTTAAACATTCATCTCTCAGCTATGTTGGTTTGTTAATCAGTTTAAAGCAAACAAGCTGGGATTCACTCACTGAGCTCACAGAGGGAGTCATTTAAATGATTAAATTAAGTAAAAACTGCGACGCATCCATGTGCACAACGGTTTCTGATTTTGTGTCGCCCATAAGGATGATGATGTCATCCTGGTTTCTGAGGGAGAACTCTGACGTGTCGTATGTGATTATAATGTGTTGGAGGAAGGAGGACCCAGGTGCAGACACAATATATATGATATATATCGATATTTTGTTTCCCGAGAAAGTATCGATTAATTTTATTTATTTATTTTTTGTTAAAGCAAACTTTATTGAAAAGTCAGACGTTACAATTAGTGAAAACACAGAACAATAATATAAAACAGTACGATGCCAGGGGGGTCACATTATACAAACAGTTCATAAAAATGTTAAATGTAAGGCAGTTACCTGTTTACGCCACAGTGGCACTTTGGCTGTGTTCGAAACCGCATACTACATACTACATACTACACACTACATACTACATACTACATACTACATACTTCATACTAAATACTACATACTACATACTGCATACTATATACTACATACTACATACTACATACTTCATACTACACACTACATACTACATACTACATACTACATACTACACACTACACACTACATACTACATACTACATACTTCATACTACATACTACATACTACATACTTCATACTACATACTACATACTGCATACTATATACTACATACTACATACTACATACTACATACTTCATACTACATACTACATACTACATACTGCATACTATATACTACATACTACATACTACATACTGCATACTACACACTACATACTACATACTACATACTGCATACTACATACTACACGCTACACACTACATACTACATACTACATACTACATACTGCATACTACATACTACATACTGCATACTGCATACTATATACTGCATACTACATACTACATACTTCATACTACATACTACATACTCCATACTACATACTGCATACTATATACTACATACTACATACTACATACTACATACTACATACTGCATACTACATACTACATACTGCATACTACATACTACATACTTCATACTACATACTACATACTCCATACTACATACTGCATACTATATACTACATACTACATACTACATACTGCATACTGCATACTATATACTGCATACTACATACTACATACTGCATACAGCATATTACATATTACATACTACATACTACATACTGCATACAGCATATTACATACTACATACTACATACTGCATACTGCATAATACACACTACATTCTACATACGGCATACTACATACTACATACTACATACGGCATACTACAAACTACATACTACATAATACACACTACATTCTACATACGGCATACTACATACTACATACTACATACTACATACGGCATACGACATACTACATACTACATACTACACACTACATTCTACATACGGCATACTACATACTACATACGGCATACTACATACTACATACTACATACTACATACTACATACTACATACTACATACGGCATACTACATACTATATACTACATACTACATACTACATACGGCATACTACATACTACATACTACACACTACATTCTACATACGGCATACTACATACTACATACTACATACTACATACGGCATACGGCATACTACATACTACATACTACATACTACATACGGCATACTACATACTGCATACTACATACTGCATACTATATACTGCATACTACATACTACATACTACATACTACATACTACACACTACATTCTACATACGCATACTACATACTACATACTACATACTACATACGGCATACTACATACTACATACTACATACTACATACTGCATACTACATACTACATACTACATACTACATACTACACACTACATTCTACATACTACATACTACATACTACACACTACATTCTACATACGGCATACTACATACTACATACGGCATACTACATACTACATACTACATACTACATACTACATACTACATACTACATACGGCATACTACATACTATATACTACATACTACATACTACATACGGCATACTACATACTACATACTACACACTACATTCTACATACGGCATACTACATACTACATACTACATACTACATACGGCATACGGCATACTACATACTACATACTACATACTACATACGGCATACTACATACTGCATACTACATACTGCATACTATATACTGCATACTACATACTACATACTACATACTACATACTACACACTACATTCTACATACGCATACTACATACTACATACTACATACTACATACGGCATACTACATACTACATACTACATACTACATACTGCATACTACATACTACATACTACATACTACATACTACACACTACATTCTACATACTACATACTACATACTACACACTACATTCTACATACGGCATACTACATACTACATACTACATACTACATGCTGCATACTACATACTACATACTACATACTACACACTACATTCTACATACGGCATACTACATACTACATACTACATACTACATATTGCATACTACATACTACATACTACATACTACATACTATACACTACATTCTACATACGCATACTACATACTACATACTACATACTACATACTTCCATACTACATACTACATACTACATACTTCCATACTACATACTACATGCTACATACGGCATACTACATACTACATACGGCATACTACATACTACATACTACATACTACATACTACATACTACATACTACATACTTCCATACTACATACTACATGCTGCATACTACATACTACATACTACTTACTACATACTACACACTACATTCTACATACGCATACTACATACTACATACTACATACTACCATACTACATACTACATACTTCCATACTACATACTACATGCTACATACGGCATACTACATACAGCATACTACATACTACATACTACATACTACATACTACATACTATATACTACATACTACATACTACATACTACATACTTCCATACTGCTCGATCAGACAGTATGCAGAGCGTTTACCCACGATGCATTTCGCTCCTGCCCGAGCCGAAATCAGCCGGCCTGAAGCTGATTTCTCTTAAGCTCTAAACTCTGTAAACTTTAGCAACATTTGAAACATTTTCAGGCAAGAAAGTAGTCGTTTAGATCCCCAACGTGTTGAAAACCTGACAAAATACCGGCTATTTACAATTTTGTTCCCACGAATTCGGCGCTACTAAAGCTAGCCACAGTGAGCAACGCACTTCCTGTTATTTTCACAAAATAAAATACCCGTTGCCTTTTATCATAGGGAAAGCCATTACCATACAATTGGTGCTTTTGTTTTGAAAACAGGAAGTGAACCTACCCTCGTTGTAGCTAGCTTGAAACTGCCGTTTTGACAGGAAATGACGATCGGCGACGTCACGTTACGTTGCATCTTGGGTAGTTTGAGTATGAGTAGTAACCTCATGATGCATACCCAACATTTCGGAGAATCTAGTATGCATCCGGGAACTTCTCGCTTACTCAAACTCGCATACTAACTCAAAAGTTAGTAGGAGTAGTAGGAGTAGTAGGAGAAGTATGCGGTTTCGAACACAGCCTCTGACATTGTTCACATCTGGGACGCCATGTTTTTTTGGTATTCATCTACCTTTGTCCCAAAAGGTAAGCATGGGCAGGCGTCCTGCATTATACTCGAATATTATGTTGAAACTGTCCTTTTTTGTTGATTTGTTCATCAGTATTAGTCAGTCATATGTCAGACTAAAGGTCGCTGTTGTTATTAACGTTGTATTTTTTTACTGTTTGAAGTCTCGGTAGGATGTGGCTGTGAGTGTGTGGCTAGCATGCTAGTGTGGGCTGTGTGAGCCGGGCGGAAATGTACGTTTTGTGTTAGCGTGTTTTTTTTTATTCAGAGATGCTGTATTTTGTCTGGTTTGACAGCGATGTTAATTTTTATTCTGTGATATATGTTTTTCTTTTTTATGTTAACTATTGTTTGACGTTGAGATTTATTATTTACGAGTATTCATCTAACTTTGTCCCAAAAGGTGTTAACGCGAGTAATAAAAAGAAAATGGCCTCTTCAAATCTAGGCTAAAAACCTACTCATTTAGGATGCCTTTTAATACCCAGTAGTATGATGGCACTTTTTCGATTTTGTTGTATTTTATTGCTTTCACTGTTCTTTTATTGTTTTTATTTGTTTTTACTTGTTCTGCTCTTTATCTATTACCTGCTGTAAAGCACTTCAGTACACCGTAAGGATTGTCTGTAAAGGGCTGTATAAATAAAGTACATTTACGTTTACATTTACATATAAAGTGCACAGCTCTCACGTTTGTGACATGTCGGTTTGTCTCTGTTTGTCTGGTCGGTGTCAAAGGACGGAGCACCAGTTCAATCAGAAACGATTCATTCCCCAGACCCGCCTCCTTTCAGGTAAGAGGCACCTGGGACAGGAGCCCCTTCAGATGAAACATGGACATCTGGCGCCACCAAGTGGCAGCCAGAGGTAACTGTGTGAGCTTCAACAACTCTGTGGGAGCTGTGAGAAATCAGTGAAGTAATGAACTGGGAACAGAAATAACATCCGTGCCAAATATGAAGAGACTGTATGCACTGTTGATGAAGATCACACCGACCTGTTAACATCAGTCTGGGATTCTGAACAGGTCACATGATCCACAAGCTTTGATTTCATCAGGGAATCTCACTGTTTAGGCTCCATTTATCCACTTTCAGCAGCGACAGCGTGGATATAAATAAGTTAATGTAATGAAATATCAGTTTCTATCTGCCTGACAGAAGGATAATGTTCATACTTATATCCAGGTTTTATTTTATTTCATTTATCACCTGTAATTGTATTATCTGTATTATCTTGTTTAGTGAAAAAGTCTTGAAAACAAATTGTTTTGAGTCACATATTATATGAAACAAGCTTTTTTTTTTACATTTGAATAGGTTTTTAAGCTAATTTCAAGATCATTTTTATCTCAAAAGTCCTAAATATCACATCTTATTTCAAGAAATCTTGACAAGCCGATTTTCACTAGTTCCATTGGCAGATTTTTTTTTGCTTATTTCAAGCAAAAACGTCTTTTATTTGTAGTTTTTCTTACTTATTTTTGGAGGGGCATTGTTTCCAGTGTAATCTTAATTACACCACTGCCAGATATTTCACTGTAGATGGTA
Organism: Odontesthes bonariensis; assembly: GCF_027942865.1. Classification (NCBI taxonomy): domain Eukaryota; kingdom Metazoa; phylum Chordata; class Actinopteri; order Atheriniformes; family Atherinopsidae; genus Odontesthes; species Odontesthes bonariensis. Next base: position 5,080,682 of record NC_134519.1, read on the forward strand.
TTTCCTGAATTAATTTAATGACCACGCAGCCAAGCTGGTGGAATTTGTTTACAGTGCAGCTCTTTGTACAGGTTCCAACATAACATTGAACATATAGTATGACATACATACAAACAGACACATACATACATCACACATAAATACATAAATACATAAGGGTCATACATAATTCATATCATATCATGTCATATTCCTCGGCTCACAGTGAGGAGTCTTGGAGTTATTTCTGACCAGGATCTGTCCTCTAGGACTGCCTTCTTTCACCTTCGTAATATCGTTAAAATCAGGAACATCCTGTCTCAGAGTGATGCAGAAAAACTGCTCCATGCATCTGTTACTTCAGGACTGGACTGCTGTAATTCTTTATTATTGGGCTGTCCCACTGTCTTAGTTGTACGAGTCGTGCTTTCCAACCACACCTCCTGCTGCATGCCGGTGCCGTTCTGACCAGATTTGCATTGTTTTTATTGGTGGGCGCGCCCTTCACCTGCGTCCGCGTTCCCGTTCGATTGACATGATCAAACAGCCCTCACTGCTTTCTCCACACAACCATTTGATAAATGCCAGATTACAAAAACTGGAGTCAATAACAATGCGGGAAAACAACAAAAAAAATGTGCTGGACGTGTGAAAAGTAATGAAAATGTATCTTTGAGGGGCCTTGAGATGATATTTGTTGTGTTTTGGTTCTATATAAATAAAACTTATTTTATATTCATACCTTACAATAAACACCTGGTGTAAAGAGTCAAATTTATCAAAATTATATGAATTACATACTGAATAGGATACAGATCTAAAAGGGAGAACTGATTCAAACTTTTAACTAATAAAACAACAACATGTTATAGTTCAGCACATAATTCTCTGAACTTATATAAAGATTTTTATCTGGCACTGAGCACAGCTTCAAGGGTAATTTAGTTCTTTTATAACAAGAGATAAAGCCGCTCCTCTTGCTGAAATGTGGCAAAGCCCGATGACCTTTGTCTTCTTCCTGTAAACACTGCGGCTGCAGTCTGTCCACATATTTCTTTGTTCCCTCCCCTTCACCTGTGTTGTTGTGGGTGTAACTAACATGTGGTGAATCATTTCACTCACACATGATTCGTTAACTTGAACTGTCGTCAGAATGTGTCATTGCTGCGTTTGTCAGTAGAGCTCAGATAAGTTTCAGCTTTCAGGAAATAAAACTCAGTCAGTCGCTGATCTGAGAGGAGAAATGACGCATTAAAGAATCATTAAATTACATTTAATGATTCTTTAATACTTCAGTTCATCAAAAGCCTGAGTTCATTCTGCTTTGTCTCTGCAGCTGTAGAAACTGCACAACTGTAAGACTTTCTGTTAATCTGCAGTGTTTGAAACATTTTAATCAATAAAATAATTTATTTAACAGACCTAAAAGACAAACTGTGAACCCTAAAACGTTAGAAATAGTTGACAACCTAAAGGTTGATGTGAGCAGTATAATTAGATGGGAAATTGTGTCGTACATAGAGATAAAAACACTTCCTGCTCTCAGCCACAGCGGCTCCACTCGGCCCACATGTCTCCTTGTTCCCTCCCCTTCAGATCTGCAGCTCATGATGGGTATAACCAACAGGAGGGGAGCTGATAGGCTCTGTTCTCTGCACCGACACGTCATTTATAGATCAGAGCTCAAAGGAGTTTCAGTTTTGAGGAAGTGAAACTCAGTCAGTCGCTGATCTGAGAGGAGAAATGGCGCAGAAAGGAGTTCAGCTGGACCGAGAAAGCTTCTGCTGTTCGATCTGCCTGGATCTGCTGATGGATCCGGTGGCTATTCCCTGTGGACACAGCTACTGCAGGAGCTGTATTAAAACCCACTGGGATGGAGAGGATCAGAAGGGAATCCACAGCTGCCCTCAGTGCAGGAAAACTTTCATACCGAGGCCTGTCCTGGGGAAAAACACCATGTTAGCTGATTTAGTGGAGCAGCTGAAGAAAACTGGACTCCAAGCTGCTCCTGCTGATCACTGCTATGCTGGAGCTGAAGATGTGGCCTGTGATTTCTGCTCTGGGAGAAAACTGAAAGCCATCAAGTCCTGTTTATCCTGTCCGGCCTCTTACTGTGAGAATCACCTTCAGCCTCATTATGATGTGGCTCCATTAAGGAAACACAAGCTGGTGGAGCCCTCCAAGAAGCTCCAGGAGAACATCTGCTCTGTTCACGATGAGGTGATGAAGATGTTCTGCCGTACCGATCAGAAGTGCATCTGTTATCTCTGCTCTGTGGAGGAACATAAAGGCCACGACACAGTGTCAGCTGCAGCAGAAAGGACTGAGAGGCAGAGAGAGCTGGAGGGGAGTCGGCAGCAGATCCAGCAGAGAATCCAGGACGCAGAGAAAGATGTGAAGCTGCTTCAGCAGCAGCTGGAGGCCATCCATCAGTCTGCTGATAAAACAGAGGAGCACAGCCAGAAGATCTTCAGCCAGCTGATCCGTCTCCTCCAGAAAAGAAGCTCTGATGTGAAGCAGCAGATCAGATCCCAGCAGGAAGCCGAAGGGAGTCGAGTCAAAGAGCTTCAGGAGAAGCTGGAGCAGGAGATCACTGAGCTGAAGAGGAAAGATGCTGAGCTGCAGCAGCTCTCACACACAGAGGATCACAGCCAGTTTCTGCACAGCTGCCCCTCAGTGGCAGCACTCAGGGGGGCTACACACTCATCCAGCATCCAGATCCGTCCTCTGAGGCACTTTGAGGATGTGACAGCAGCTGTGTCAGAGCTCAGAGATAAACTACAGGACATCCTGAGAGAGGAATGGGCCAACATCTCACTGAGAGTCGCTGAAGTGGATGTTTTACTGTCACAGCCAGAGAGCAGAGCTGATTTCTTAAAATATTCATGTGAAATCACACTGGATCCAAACACAGCACACAGACATCTGTTACTGTCAGAGGGGAACAGAAAAGTGACAGTAATGGATCAACTTCAGTCTTATTCTCGTCATCCAGACAGATTCACTGAGTGGGAGCAGGTTCTGAGCAGAGAGAGTCTGACTGGACGTTGTTACTGGGAGGTGGAGATGGGAGGGAGAACAGTTCGTGTAGCAGTCGCATACAAGAACATCAGCAGAGCAGGAAGAGGGAATGAATGTGTATTTGGATTTAATGACAAATCTTGGGCATTATATTGTTACTCAGGCGGTTATATATTTCTGCACAACAACATAGAAACCTCCATCTCAGGTCCTCGGGCCTCCAGAGTGGGAGTGTACCTGGATCACAGAGCAGGTATTCTGTCCTTCTACAGCGTCTCTGGAACCATGACTCTCCTCCACAGAGTCCAGACCACATTCACTCAGCTGCTCTATGCTGGAGTTTATGTTTGGGGCTCTGGATCCTCAGCAGAGTTCTGTCAGCTTAAGTAGATAAAAGTTAGTTGATTAAAAAATGCGAAACACAGTTTTCCTCTAACATTAGCTGGTTTTAAAGCTTAATAATTGAGCAGAGTTTTGTTTAATTGAACTTTTCACCTTCATTTGCTGGTATTGTGTTGCCCATCAGAGGTTGCTTTTTATTGATGTTTTCCAATATCATTACAGGCTTTTATTCTTTTCTGCCCACAAGCTCTTTAAGCTACATTTTCACATGTAGACTCACCTGTCAAACCTTTCTGAGGTGTGAGATTGATGCTTCTTTACACAGCTATATATATCATTTATTATGACACATCTCAGATGTATTTGCTTTTGAATAGCTAAGAAATAACATTTTAAGTTGCTTTTTGAACTGTTAAAGAAGGGAAAAATCACACGCTAACATGTTAACCTATTGCTGATCTCTTCCTCTTTGCTGTTAATGACCATTCTTAGCTTCATAAATGTGTGTTTTAATGACCCAATAATTATCTTCATATGTTGCCTAAATATCTTGCTGTAGAAGCGCACTTTGATTCACTATGTAGTTGAAAAACGTTCGATCAATAAACTTATTGTGGCTAAGAAAAAATGCCTCTGGTTTCTTTTTCTTTAGAAATACACTCACTTGTGTTGTTTTGATGTGAAAATGCACAGAAGTGCAAGAACACATAAATTTTGCTTAAATGAAAGAGAGTTCAAACTGAGTGAGAGCAAGTGTGTCTGGCTGTTGTTGTTTTTTTGGTTTCTGGGTCCTAGGCGGGGCTGAGCAGAGGTCCGTTTCACAGCTGTCAGGTGAGTTCCAGTGATCTCACACAGGTAAAATGACCTGGTGGAATCATCCAGGCTCTCGTTTGGTACTCCAGAATACACCCTGGAAATGAACGCGTTCATTCCCCAGACCCGCCTCCTCCTTTCAGGTGAGAGGCACGTGGGACAGGAGCCCCTTCAGATGAAACATGGACATCTGGCGCCACCAAGTGGCAGCCAGAGGTAACTGTGTGAGCTTCAACAACTCTGTGGGAGCTGTGAGAAATCAGTGAAGTAATGAACTGGGAGCAGAAATAACATCCGTGCCAAATATGAAGAGACTGTATGCACTGTTGATGAAGATCACACCGACCTGTTAACATCAGTCTGGGATTCTGAACATGTCACATGATCCACAAGCTTTGATTTCGTCAGGGAATCTCACTCTTTAGGCTCCATTTATCCACTTTCAGCAGCGACAGCGTGGATATAAACAAGTTAATGTAATGAAATATCAGTTTCTATCTGCCTGACAGAAGGATAATGTTCATACTTATATCCAGGTTTTATTTTATTTCATTTATCACCTGTAATTCCTGAATATCTGTCTATATAAATCTCATTTTGATCCAAAATGAAACACTCAATATTCAGCTGAAATTCGGGCGTGTTTTCTCACAGTTAGACTAAATACTCTTTTATATATGTCTGCAGAACTTTCATTCAGACTTTTTGTTTTTATCTTTACTTTCTGTGGTTTTATACTGGCTGCTCAGTGTGTTTATGCCCACAGACAACTGCCTAAAAAGCAGACTTTTAAAGACTCATAATGATAAGCATAAGCACTTTAAAACTTCTGCTGGCTGTTAATAATCAAAGAGGAGAGACATCTGGACCTGAACTTCTGTTACAATCAAGACTGAAAATGTGAATCTGTTCTTCCCACGTTAAGCTTTTTACCTTTTTCAAATAACGCGGCAACTGAGAATGAAATTAAAAGGAAAGATTGAAGCAAACCAAACAAAAGAAATGTGAACTACAACAACTAACTGCCAAAACTAATCCAAAACACAATTTAAAACCCACTTCTGACCCATAGACACCAGTTTAAATGATGAATGAAGGGATGAGGACCAGTTCGGATAAAATGTATAATTACTGACAAAATCTGCAACACTTCTGCAGTAAATGTTTATATTTCAATCAATCCATTCTTATTTATGACTTACCTAAATATAAAAAACTAGTCTTAGATACCCCCCCATGAGCTGTCACCTTACCGTGGTGGGGGGGTTGAATTGCCCCAATGAGTCTGGGAGCTATGTTGCCCGGGGCTTTAAGCCCCTGGTAGGGTCAACCAAGGCAAACAGATCCAAGATGAGGGACCAGACAAAGAACAGCTCATAAAACCTGAAGAATATTATTGGACAACGTTTTTCTTTGCCTGGACGCGGGTCACCGAGGCCCCACCCCTGCAGCCAGGTCCAGGGGTGGGGCCAGGCAGCGAGTGCCTGGTGGCCGGGCCTGAGCCCACGGGGCTCGGTTGGGCACAGCCCAAAAATATGACGTGGGTCCCCCTTCTGACGGGCTCACCATCCGTGGGAGGGGCCAAAGGGGGTCGGGTGCAATGTGAACTGGGCGACAGCCGAAGACAGAGACCATGGCGGTCTGATCCTTGGCCACTGAAGCCCCCCCCCCGGCTGTGCGCCGGTACATCGGTGAGTGAGAGGGTAGCCTCCCTCCGCCTTAGGGTGGGGGGACGGGTCCTTACTGTTGTTTGTGCTTATGCACCAAGCAGCAGTTCAGAGTACCCACACTTTTTGGAGACTCCCTCGTCCTGCTGGGGGACTTCAATGCTCACGTGGGCAATGACAGTGAGACCTGGAAGGGGGTTATTGAGAGGAACGGCCCCCCCGATCTGAATCAGAGTGGTGTTCTGTTGCTGGACTTCTGTGCTCGTCATGGACTGTCCATAACGAACACCATGTTCAGGCATACGGGGGTCCAAAGGTGCACTTGGCACCAGGACACCCTAGGCCGAAGCTCGATGATCGACTTTGTGGTTGTATTGTCGGACTTGCGGCCGTATGTCCTGGACACTCGGGTGAAGAGAGGGGCGGAGCTGCCAACTGATCACCACCTCCATCAGAGCTTCAACCGTGTCCCGGGGGAGGTGGGGGACATTGAGTCCGAATGGGCCATGTTCCGTGCCTCCATTGTTGAGGCGGCCGACCGGAGCTGTGGCCGTAAGGTGGTCGGTGCCTGTCGTGTCAAGGGGGGGGCGGTGCACCATCAACACCGTGTATGGTGAGGGCGGGGCTCTGCTGACCTCATCTAGGAACATTGTGAGTCGGTGGGGGGAATACTTTGAGGGCCTCCTCAATCCTACCGACACGCCTTCCGATGAGGAAGCAGAGTTGGGGAGCTTGGACGTGGGGCCTCCCATTTCTGGGGCGGACGTTGCCGAGGTGGTCAAAAAACTCCTCGGTAGCAGGGCCCCGGGGGTGGATGAGGTTTGTCTGAGTTTCTCAAGGCTCTGGATGTTGTGCGGCTGTCTTGGTTGACACGCCTCTGCAGCATCGCATGGACATCGGGGACTCTTGTGGGGGGTGCTCCGGGAGTATGGAGTGCCCGCTTGATAGGGGCTGTTCGGTCTCTGTATGACCGGTGTCAGAGTTTGGTCCGTATTGCCGGCAGTAAGTCGGACATGTTTCCTGTGAGGGTTGGACTCCGTCAGAGCTGCCCTTTGTCACCGATTCTGTTCATAATTTTTATGGAGAGAGTTTCTAGGCGCAGCCAGGGCGTTGAGGGGGTCCGTTTTGGCGACCTCAGAATCGGTCTCTGCTCTATAAAGTTGAAATTGAATTCAAATTTTGAGAGAAACATTTAGAATTCAGATACTAATAATTTAGATTTATTTTTTTTACTGTCCTTGTGTGAATTGGACTAATTTGGAATTTAATAAACTGAATTTGATTGTATTGTGATAGTTTTACAATGAATTGGACTGTATCTTTGAGGGGCCTTGAGATGATATTTGTTGTGTTTTGGTTCTATATTAATAAAACTTATTTCATATTCATACCTTACAATAAACACCTGGTGTAAACAGTCAAATTTATCAAAATTATATGAATTACATACTGAATAGGATAAAGATCTAAAAGGGAGAATTGATTCAAACTTTTAACTAATAAAACAAACAACAACATGTTATAGTTCAGCACATAATTATCTGAACTTATATAAAGATTATTATCTGTCACTGAGCACAGCTTCCAATGAGGATTTAGTTCTTTTATAACAAGAGATAAAGCCGCTCCTCTTGCTGAAATGTGGCAAAGCCCGATGACCTTTGTCTTCTTCCTGTAAACACTGCGGCTGCAGTCTGTCTACATATTTCTTTGTTCCCTCCCCTTCACCTGTGTTGTTGTGGGTGTAACTAACATGTGGTGAATCATTTCACTCACACATGATTTGTTAACTTGAACTGACGTCAGAATGTGTCATTGCTGCGTTTGTCAGTAGAGCTCAGATAAGTTTCAGCTTTGAGGAAGTGAAACTCAGTCAGTCGCTGTTGTTGAGAGAAGAAATGGCACAGAAAGGAGTTCAGCTGGATCAGGAAAGCTTCTCTTGTTCGATCTGCCTGGATCTGCTGAAGGATCCGGTGACTATTCCCTGTGGACACAGCTACTGCATGAGCTGTATTAAAGGCTTCTGGGATGGAGAGGATCAGAAGGGGATCCACAGCTGCCCTCAGTGCAGGAAAACTTTCACAGCGAGGCCTGTCCTGGAGAAAAACACCATGTTAGCTGATTTAGTGGAGCAGCTGAAGAAGACTGGACTCCAAGCTGCTCCTGCTGATCACTGCTATGCTGGAGCTGAAGATGTGGCCTGTGATTTCTGCTCTGGGAGAAAACTGAAAGCCATCAAGTCCTGTTTATCCTGTCTGGCCTCTTACTGTGAGAATCACCTTCAGCCTCATTATGATGTGGCTCCATTAAGGAAACACAAGCTGGTGGAGCCCTCCAAGAAGCTCCAGGAGAACATCTGCTCTGTTCACGATGAGGTGATGAAGATGTTCTGCCGTACCGATGAGAAGTGCATCTGTTATCTCTGCTCTGTGGAGGAACATAAAGGCCACGACACAGTGTCAGCTGCAGCAGAAAGGACTGAGAGGCAGAGAGAGCTGGAGGGGAGTCGGCAGCAGATCCAGCAGAGAATCCAGGACGCAGAGAAAGATGTGAAGCTGCTTCAGCAGGAGCTGGAGGCCATCCATCAGTCTGCTGATAAAACAGAGGAGCACAGCCAGAAGATCTTCAGCCAGCTGATCCGTCTCCTCCAGAAAAGAAGCTCTGATGTGAAGCAGCAGATCAGATCCCAGCAGGAAGCCGAAGGGAGTCGAGTCAAAGAGCTTCAGGAGAAGCTGGAGCAGGAGATCACTGAGCTGAAGAGGAAAGATGCTGAGCTGCAGCAGCTCTCACACACAGAGGATCACAGCCAGTTTCTGCACAGCTGCCCCTCAGTGGCAGCACTCAGGGGGGCTACACACTCATCCAGCATCCAGATCCGTCCTCTGAGGCACTTTGAGGATGTGACAGCAGCTGTGTCAGAGCTCAGAGATAAACTACAGGACATCCTGAGAGAGGAATGGAAAAACATCTCACTGAGAGTCGCTGAAGTGGATGTTTTACTGTCACAGCCAGAACCAGAACCAGAACCAGAACCAGGACCAGAGAGCAGAGCTGGATTCTTAAGATATTCATGTGAAATCACACTGGATCCAAACACAGCATACAGACATCTGTTACTGTCAGAGGGGAACAGAAAAGTGACATTAATGAATCAACTTCAGTCTTATTCTGATCATCCAGACAGATTCACTAACTGGTGTCAGGTCCTGAGCAGAGAGAGTCTGACTGGACGTTGTTACTGGGAGGTGGAGATGAGAGGGAGAGCAGTTTATGTAGCAGTCGCATACAAGAACATCAGCAGAGCAGGAAGAGGGAATGAATGTGTATTTGGATATAATGACAAATCTTGGGCATTATATTGTTTCTCAGGCGGTTATACATTTTGGCACAACGACATAAAATCCTCCATCTCAGGTCCTCGGGCCTCCAGAGTGGGAGTGTACCTGGATCACAGAGCAGGTATTCTGTCCTTCTACAGCGTCTCTGGAACCATGACTCTCCTCCACAGAGTCCAGACCACATTCACTCAGCCGCTCTATGCTGGAGTTTATGTTTATTGCGGAGCCACAGCGGAGTTCTGTCAGCTTAAGTAGATAAAAAATGTTGTTGAAATGTTGAAAAAAGTTGATTAAAAAATGCGAAACAGAGTTTTCCTCTAACATTAGCTGGTTTTAAAGCTTAATAATTGATCAGAGTTTTGTTTAATTTAACTTTTCACCTTCATTTGCTGGTATTGTGTTGCCCATCAGAGGTTGCTTTTTATCGATGTTTTCCACTATCATTACAGGCTTTAATTCTTTTCTGCCCACAAGCTCTTTAAGCTACATTTTCACATGTAGACTCACCTGTCAAACCTTTCTGAGGTGTGAGATTGATGCTTCTTTACACAGCTATATATATAATTTATTATGACACATCTCAGATGTATTTGCTTTTGAATAGCTAAGAAATAACATTTTAAGTTGCTTTTTGAACTGTTAAAGAAGGGAAAAATCACACGCTAACATGTTAACCTATTGCTGATCTCTTCCTCTTTGCTGCTAATGACCATTCTTAGTTTTTAAAGGGTGATGTATTGAATGTTTTAGTTTTCTTTTCACTTAGGATTATGGTGAGATTAATAACTACAGAATATAAAGATATTCTTACTGGGAAATCAGCAGTGTTCTTATGTGAAATATAAACTGTGTGATGATGATGTTTCACATCCTATAAATCACAACATGATGCACAGAGATGAATATTTTTGTTATTTAAGGCATCACATACTTAACTTTCCACATTTGTGTTTTAATCACATGTAATTAGAGGGTATTTATTCAAATGTCACTTTTGAACCAGTTTTACATTGATTTCTGAGTTTTGTTTTACTTTTACTTTTAATATTCAGCTTCATAAATGTGTGTTTTAATTACCCAATAATTATCTTCATATGTTGCCTAAATATCTTGCTGTAGAAGCGCACATTGATTCATTATGTAGTTGAAAAACGTTCGATCAATAAACTTATTGTGGCTAAGAAAAAATGCCTCTGGTTTCTTTTTCCTTAGAAATACACTCACTTGTATTGTTTTGATGTGAAAATGCACAGAAGTGCAAGAACACATGCATTTTGCTTAAATGAAAGAGAGTTCAAACTGAGTGAGAGCAAGTGTGTCTGGCTGTTGTAGTTTTTTTGGTTTCTGGGTCCTAGGCGGGGCTGAGCAGAGGTCCGTTTCACAGCTGTCAGGTGAGTTCCAGTGATCTCACACAGGTAAAATGACCTGGTGAAATCATCCAGTCTCTCGTTTGGTACTCCAGAATACACCCTGGAAGTGAACGCGTTCATTCCCCAGACCCGCCTCCTCCTTTCAGGTGAGAGGCACCTGGGACAGGAGCCCCTTCAGATGAAACATGGACATCTGGCGCCACCAAGTGGCAGCAAGAGGTAACTGTGTGAGCTTCAACAACTCTGTGGGAGCTGTGAGAAATCAGTGAAGTAATGAACTGGGAGCAGAAATAACATCCGTGCCAAATATGAAGAGACTGTATGCACTGTTGATGAAGATCACACCGACCTGTTAACATCAGTCTGGGATTCTGAACAGGTCACATGATCCACAAGCTTTGATTTCATCAGGGAATCTCACTCTTTAGGCTCCATTTATCCACTTTCAGCAGCGACAGCGTGGATATAAACAAGTTAATGTAATGAAATATCAGTTTCTATCTGCCTGACAGAAGGATAATGTTCATACTTATATCCAGGTTTTATTTTATTTCATTTATCACCTGTAATTCCTGAATATCTGTCTATATAAATCTCATGTTGACCCTAAATGAAACACTCAATATTCAGCTGAAATTCGGACGCGTTTTCTCACAGTTAGACTAAATACTCTTTTATATATGTCTGCAGAACTTTCATTCAGAGATTTTGTTTTTATCTTTACTTTCTGTGGTTTTATACTGGCTGCTCAGTGTGTTTATGCCCACAGACAACTGCCTAAAAGGCAGACTTTTAAAGACTCATAATGATAAGCATAAGCACTTTAAAACTTCTGCTGGCTGTTAATAATCAAAGAGGAGAGACATCTGGACCTGAACTTCTGTTACAATCAAGACTGAAAATGTGAATCTGTTCTTCCTACGTTAAGCTTTTTACCTTTTTCAAATAACGAGGCAACTGAGAATGAAATTAAAAGGAAAGATTGAAGCAAACCAAACAAAAGAAATGTGAACTACAACAACTAACTGCCACAACTAATCCAAAACACAATTTAAAACCCACTTCAGACCCATAGACACCAGTTTAAATGATGAATGAAGGGATGAGGACCAGTTCGGATAAAATGTATAATTACTGACAAAATCTGCAACACTTCTGCGGTAAATGTTTATTTTTCAATCAATCCTTTCTTATTTATTACTTACCTAAATATAGAAAACTAGTCTTAGATACCCCCCCATGAGCTGTCACCTTACCGTGGGGGGGGGGTTTGCTTGCCCCAATGAGTCTGGGAGCTATGTTGCCCGGGGCTTTAAGCCCCTGGTAGGGTCACCCAAGGCAAACAGATCCAAGATGAGGGACCAGACAAAGCACAGCTCATAAAACCTGAAGAATATTATTGGACAACATTTTCCTTTGCCTGGTCGCAGGTCACCGGGGCCTCCCCCTGCAGCCAGGTCCAGGGGTGGGGCCAGGCAGCGAGCGCCTGGTGGCCAGGCCTGAGCCCACGGGGCTCGGTTGGGCACAGCCCGAAAATATGACGTGGGTCCCCCTTCTGACGGGCTCACCATCCGTGGGAGGGGCCAAAGGGGGTCGGGTGCAATGTGAACTGGGTGACAGCCGAAGACAGAGACCATGGCGGTCTTATCCTCGGCCACTGAAGCCCCCCCACCCGCCTGTGCGCCGGTATATCGGTAAGTGAGTTTGGGTGGGGGGACGAGTCCTTACTGTTGTTTGTGCTTATGCACCAAGCATCAGTTCAGAGTACCCACACTTTTTGGAGTCCCTGGAGGAGGAACTGGAGAGTGCTCCTCCGGGAGACTCCCTCGTCCTGCTGGGGGACTTCAATGCTCACGTGGGCAATGACAGTGAGACCTGGAAGGGCGTGATTGGGAGGAACGGCCCCCCCGATCTGAATCAGAGTGGTGTTCTGTTATTGGACTTCTGTGCTCGTCATGGACTGTCCATAACGAACACCATGTTCAGGCATAAGGGGGTCCATATGTGCACTTAGCACCAGGACACCCGAGGCCGCAGCTCGATGATCGACTTTGTGGTCGTATCGTCGGACTTGCGGCCGTATGTCCTGGACACTCGGGTGAAGAGAGGGGCGGAGCTGTCAACTGATCACCACCTGGTGATCCCCACCACCGGCAGAGCTTCAACCATGTCCCGGGGGAGGTGGGGGACATTGAGTCCGAATGGGCCATGATCCGTGCCTCCATTGTTGAGGCGGCCGAGGGGAGCTGTGGCCATAAGGTGGTCGGTGCCTGTCGTGGCGGCAACCCCCGAACCCAAGCCGTCAAGCTGAAGAAAGAGTCCTATCGGGCCTTTTTGGCCAGTGGGACTCTGGAAACAGCTGATGGGTACTGACAGGCCAAGCGGAACGCAGCCTCGGCGGTTGCTGAGGCAAAAACTCGGGCTTGGGAGGAGTTCGGTGAGGCCATGAAGAACGACTTCCGGACGGCCTCGAAGAGATTCTGGTCCACCATCCGGGGGGAAGCGGTGCACCATCAACACCGTGTATGGTGGGGGCGGGGCTCTGCTTTCCTCATCTAGGGACGTCGTGAGTCGGTGGGGGGAATACTTCGAGGGCCTCCTCAATCCTACCGACACGCCTTCCGATGAGGAAGCAGAGCTGGGGAGCTCGGACGTGGGGCCTCCCATTTCTGGGGCGGACGTTGCCGAGGTGGTCAAAAAGCTCCTCGGTAGCAGGGCCCCGGGGGTGGATGAGATTCACCCGGAGTTTCTCAAGGCTCTGGATGTTGTGCGGCTGTCTTGGTTGACACGCCTCTGCAGCATCGCATGGACATCGGGGAGTCCTGTGGGGGGTGCTCCGGGAGTATGAAGTGCCCGCTTGATAGGGGCTGTTCGGTCTCTGTATGACCGATGTCAGAGTTTGGTCCGTATTGCCGGCAGTAAGTCGGACATGTTTCCTGTGAGGGTTGGACTCCGTCAGAGCTGCCCTTTGTCACCGATTCTGTTCATAATTTTTATGGAGAGAGTTTCTAGGCGCAGCCAGGGCGTTGAGGGGGTCCGTTTTGGCGACCTCAGAATCGGTCTCTGCTCTATAAAGTTGTAAATTAATTAAAATTTTGAGAGAAACATTTAGAATTCAGATACTAATAATTTTTTTTTTTTTTTTAACTATCCTTGTGTGAATTGGACTAATTTGGAATTTAATAAACTGAATTTGATTGTATTGTGATGGTTTTACAATCAATTGGACTGTATCTTTGAGGGGCCTTGAGATGATATTTGTTGTGTTTTGGTTCTATATTAATAAAACTTATTTCATATTCATACCTTACAATAAACACCTGGTGTAAAGAGTCATATTTATCAAAATTATATGAATTACATACTGAATAGGATACAGATCTAAAAGGGAGAATTGATTCAAACTTTTAACTAATAAAACAACAACATGTTATAATTCAGCACATAATTATCTGAACTAATATAAAGATTATTATCTGGCACTGAGCACAGCTTCCAATGAGGATTTAGTTCTTTTATAACAAGAGATAAAGCCGCTCCTCTTGCTGAAACATGACAAAGCCCGATGACCTTTGTCTTCTTCCTGTAAACACTGCGGCTGCAGTCTGTCCACATATTTCTTTGTTCCCTCCCCTTCACCTGTGTTGTTGTGGGTGTAACTAACATGTGGTGAATCATTTCACTCACACATGATTTGTTCACTTGAACTGACGTCAGAATGTGTCATTGCTGCGTTTGTCAGTAGAGCTCAGATAAGTTTCAGCTTTGAGGAAGTGAAACTCAGTCAGTCGCTGATCTGAGAGGAGAAATGGCTCAGAAAGGAGTTCAGCTCGACCGAGAAAGCTTCTCTTGTTCGATCTGCCTGGATCTGCTGAAGGATCCGGTGGCTATTCCCTGTGGACACAGCTACTGCATGAGCTGTATTAAAGGCTTCTGGGATGGAGAGGATCAGAAGGGAATCCACAGCTGCCCTCAGTGCAGGAAAACTTTCACAGCGAGGCCTGTCCTGGAGAAAAACACCATGTTAGCTGATTTAGTGGAGCAGCTGAAGAAGACTGGACTCCAAGCTGCTCCTGCTGATCACTGCTATGCTGGAGCTGAAGATGTGGCCTGTGATTTCTGCTCTGGGAGAAAACTGAAAGCCATCAAGTCCTGTTTATCCTGTCCGGCCTCTTACTGTGAGAATCACCTTCAGCCTCATTATGATGTGGCTCCATTAAGGAAACACAAGCTGGTGGAGCCCTCCAAGAAGCTCCAGGAGAACATCTGCTCTGTTCACGATGAGGTGATGAAGATGTTCTGCCGTACCGATCAGAAGTGCATCTGTTATCTCTGCTCTGTGGAGGAACATAAAGGCCACGACACAGTGTCAGCTGCAGCAGAAAGGACTGAGAGGCAGAGAGAGCTGGAGGGGAGTCGGCAGCAGATCCAGCAGAGAATCTAGGACGCAGAGAAAGATGTGAAGCTGCTTCAGCAGGAGCTGGAGGCCATCCATCAGTCTGCTGATAAAACAGAGGAGCACAGCCAGAAGATCTTCAGCCAGCTGATCCGTCTCCTCCAGAAAAGAAGCTCTGATGTGAAGCAGCAGATCAGATCCCAGCAGGAAGCCGAAGGGAGGCGAGTCAAAGAGCTTCAGGAGAAGCTGGAGCAGGAGATCACTGAGCTGAAGAGGAAAGATGCTGAGCTGCAGCAGCTCTCACACACAGAGGATCACAGCCAGTTTCTGCACAGCTGCCCCTCAGTGGCAGCACTCAGGGGGGCTACACACTCATCCAGCATCCAGATCCGTCCTCTGAGGCACTTTGAGGATGTGACAGCAGCTGTGTCAGAGCTCAGAGATAAACTACAGGACATCCTGAGAGAGGAATGGGCCAACATCTCACTGAGAGTCGCTGAAGTGGATGTTTTACTGTCACAACCAGAACCAGAACCAGAACCAGAACCAGAACCAGAACCAGAACCAGAACCAGAACCAGGACCAGAACCAGGACCAGGACCAGGACCAGAACCAGAACCTGAACCTGAACCTGAACCTGAGAGCAGAGCTGATTTCTTAAAATATTCATGTGAAATCACACTGGATCCAAACACAGCACACAGACAGCTGTTACTGTCAGAGGGGAACAGAAAAGTGACATATATGGATCATCCTCAGTCTTATTCTTGTCATCCAGACAGATTCACTGGATGGTCTCAGGTCCTGAGCAGAGAGAGTCTGACTGGACGTTGTTACTGGGAGGTGGAGATGAGAGGGAGAGGAAGAGTTTATGTAGCAGTCGCATACAAGAACATCAGCAGAGCAGGAGATGGGACTGAATGTGTATTTGGTCATAATGACAAATCTTGGGCATTAAATTGTTCCTCAGACAGTTATTCATTTCTGCACAACAGCATCTCAACCTCCATCTCATGTCCTTGGGCCTCCAGAGTGGGAGTGTACCTGGATCACAGAGCAGGTATTCTGTCCTTCTACAGCGTCTCTGGAACCATGACTCTCCTCCACAGAGTCCAGACCACATTCACTCAGCCGCTCTGTGCTGGAGTTTGTGTTTATTATTATGGAGCCTCAGCAGAGTTGTGTCAGCTTAAGTAGATAAAAGTTAGTTGATTAAAAAATGCGAAACAGAGTTTTCCTCTAACATTAGCTGGTTTTAAAGCTTAATAATTGAGCAGAGTTTTGTTTAATTTAACTTTTCACCTTCATTTGCTGGTATTGTGTTGCCCATCAGAGGTTGCTTTTTATCGATGTTTTCCAATATCATTACAGGCTTTAATTCTTTTCTGCCCACAAGCTCTTTAAGCTACATTTCCACATGTAGACTCCCCTGTCAAACCTTTCTGAGGTGTGAGATCGATGCTTCTTTACACAGCTATATATATCATTTATTATGACACATCTCAGATGTATTTGCTTTTGAATAGCTAAGAAATAACATTTTAAGTTGCTTTTTGAACTGTTAAAGAAGGGAAAAATCACACGCTAACATGTTAACCTATTGCTGATCTCTTCCTCTTTGCTGCTAATGACCATTCTTAGTTTTTAAAGGGTGATGTATTGAATGTTTTAGTTTTCTTTTCACTTAGGATTATGGTGAGCTTAATAACTACAGGATATAAAGATATTCACTGGGAAATCAGCAGTGTTCTTATGTGAAATATAAACTGTGTGATGATGTTTCACATCCTATAAATCACAACATGATGCACAGAAATGAATATTTTTGTTATTTAAGGCATCACATACTTAACTTTCCACATTTGTGTTTTAATCACATGTAATTAGAGGGTATTTATTCATATGTCCCTTTTGAACCAGTTTTACATTGATTTCTGAGTTTTGTTTTACTTTTAATTTTAATATTCAGCTTCATAAATGTGTGTTTTAATGAGCCAATAATTATCTTCATATGTTGCCTAAATATCTTGCTGTAGAAGCGCACTTTGATTCACTATGTAGTTGAAAAACGTGCGATCAATAAACTTATTGTGGCTAAAAAAAATGCCTCTGGTTTCTTTTTCTTTAGAAATACACCCACTTGTGTTGTTTTGATGTGAAAATGCACAGAAGTGCAAGAACACATGCGTTTTGCTTAAATAAAAGAGTTCAAACTGAGTGAGAGCAAGTGTGTCTGGCTGTTGTAGTTTTTTTGGTTTCTGGGTCCTAGGCGGGGCTGAGCAGAGGTCCGTTTCACAGCTGTCAGGTGAGTTCCAGTGATCTCACACAGGTAAAATGACCTGGTGGAATCATCCAGGCTCTCGTTTGGTACTCCAGAATACACCCTGGAAATGAACGCGTTCATTCCCCAGACCCGCCTCCTCCTCTCAGGTGAGAGGCACCTGGGACAGGAGCCCCTTCAGATGAAACATGGACATCTGGCGCCACCAAGTGGCAGCAAGAGGTAACTGTGTGAGCTTCAACAACTCTGTGGGAGCTGTGAGAAATCAGTGAAGTAATCAACTGGGAACAGAAATAACATCCGTGCCAAATATGAAGAGACTGTATGCACTGTTGATGAAGATCACACCGACCTGTTAACATCAGTCTGGGATTCTGAACAGGTCACATGATCCACAAGCTTTGATTTCATCAGGAAATCTCACTCTTTAGGCTCCATTTATCCACTTTCAGCAGAAGGTTCATACTTATATCCAGGTTTTATTTTATTTAATTTATCACCTGCAATTCCTGAATATCTTTCTATATAAATCTCATGTTGACCCGAAATGAAACACTCAATATTCAGCTGAAATTCAGACGCGTTTTCTCAGAGTTAGACTAAATACTCTTTTATATTTGTCTGCACAACTTTCTGTGGGGATATTAGCCATCTCTAGGCTACGCAGCAGCACTTGCGTTTTACTAGACACACAGTGAAGAACTTAACCGGCTAGCGTTGCTAGTAGAAATACACGGAGACCGTCTCTCTTTGGCTGAACACACTCACGCTCACTGCTGAGTCAGCCGTTTGTTCAACATAATATACATGGTGGTGGCGCTGACGTCACTACGTCATATATACCTCATTGGATGCGCTGTATAACTTGGCTTTGCCTAAATAACAAAATATGCTTAACACTCCCACTCAAAGACATGTTTACAGCTCTCTCTACTGTATAGTGGAAAACAAAAACAAAATTACAAAACTAATTTGTACTGTGCTCAGTTACAGTATAACTCGTAAAACAAAACCATTTCACATACTGGCAGTTCTGAAAACCTAAATAAAAGAAAAATACATTCTTTACTTCATTTCTTCTGCCAGCTATCATTACTCTCCAAACAAATAACCCATGAATTTCTCAAATTTGACCTTTGACACTGGTTTGGTAAGTACAACAGCTACCATGTCTGCAGTAGGACAGTAAACAACATTCATTTTCCCCTCTGTGTGTGCAGACCGTACAAAATGATATTTTATATCCACATGCTTGCTTCTCTGTCTGCATACTGGGTTCTTGGATAACGCTATCGCCCCCTGGTTGTCCTCAAAGAGTTTGACTGGTAAATGCTGATTACTCCCATCCATTCCTTTCAGTAGTTGAACAAGGTACATGCTCTCCTGAGTAGCTGCTGCTAGAGCCATGTACTCTGCTTCACAGCTAGATAGCGCCACTGTTGGCTGCTTCCTGCTCTTCCATGAGATTACTGCACCAGTCTCAGTTAAGCTGAAACAATATCCAGTGGTGCTTCTCCTGTCATTTTTGTCATTTGCCCAATCAGCGTCACTATAACCTTCAAGCTGTAAGCTTTTCTCACATTTCCTGTAGTGTAATTCCTGATCCATAGTACCCTTTAAATACCTCAGTAAGTGTTTTGCAGCAGTCCAATGCTGTTGCTTTGGTTCTGCCAGGTGTTGTGATAGTTTACTAACTATCCAACTCAAATCGGGTCTGGTACATGTCATAATGTATATTAAGCTACCCACTATCTCTCTGTAACCTTTTGGATCAATTACATCACCTCCACTGTCAAAATGTAATTTCTGCTCAGATGGGGTGGATCTCGGTTTGCATTCAGACATTCCGAATCTGGCTAACATTTTGTCAATGTGCCTCTTTTGTGTCATTTTGATTTCTCCATCACTGTAGTTAAAATCGATACCTAGGAAGTGTCTAAGGGGACCCATATCCTTCATCTTAAACCTTCTCTTCAGCATTTCTTTCACATCTTTCAGTATGGTGTTGTTGCTCGCTGCTATGATTAAATCATCAACCCACGCTAACAGTGTGACTTCCTCGTTCCCAGATTTCCTGGTGTAGACACAGTGGTCAGCATCATTTTGCACAAAACCATTCCCTGTAAGGTGATCATGCAGTAACATATTCCAGTTGCGACCGGACTGTTTTAACCCATACAATGACTTGTTGAGTTTACACACAAGGTGTTCACCTGTTTTTGACCTAACCTCAAAACCTTCCGGTTGCTCCATATATACCTCACAGTCCATGGGAGCATGCAAGTAAGCAGTCTTTATATCCATTTGGTGAAGGATAAGATCCTCCTTCACAGCTACCTGCGTCAAAGCTCGGACAGAGGTCATATTAGCAGTGGGTGAAAAAGTCTCTTTGTAGTCAATCCCTTCTACCTGACCGTACCCCTTTGCCACATATCTGGCTTTACAAGTCTCAGATCCATCTGGGCCTTCTTTCACTGCATATACCCAGCGACCTCCCACTGCTTATTTGCCCCGTGGCAGTGGTGTCAGAGTGAACGTTTCATTCTCAGTTAAAGCTGCGGTCGGCAACTTTTTTTTAGTCATATTAGCTTGAACTGTCATGGGATTCTGGAAGTAGAATATTAAATAGGCTGTTTAGGAAAAATAACGAAATCTGTAGCTCCCTCTGAAGCCTGTAATCATGCTTGCAAAAACCGAGCGCTCCCGGCTGTTTTTAACCAATCAAGTTAGGGTGGAGGAATCCTACCTGTCAATCACAGCTTGTGCACACGCTGCTGAGCGTGAGTCTGCCCCAGCTTGTGTGCGCTCACACTGGTGTGAACTCACGTGCACAACCTCGTCCACAGAGGGGGAGGGGTTTGGGGGGCGATTCGGAGCTTGTTAGAGGTTGGGGGAGGGACCTGAAAGTTGTATCAGTTCGAATTTTCCGACTTTAGACTCTAATTTTGAAAACCTGCCGACTGCAGCTTTAAGGATTGCATCTCATCTTTCATCGCATCACCCCACAATTTTGATTTTTGTGAATTAATTGCCTCATTAAACGTTTTAGGCACACCATAGGTCACTCTGTAGAAATAATCCACATTTTCTGTTTCATCACAATCTGCTTTGCACTGGTACTCTTTCAGGTATTCAGGGGCCTTTCTCTCCCTCACAGGATATCTCTGTTCTACCTGCTCTTTCTCTGTACCATCTACCTGGGTTGGACCTGCCTCAGCCTCCACACTAGGCTCTTCCGTCTCTTCAGACTGTCCCTGACCCTGCCTCACTACCTTTGGTGTCGCATCTCCATAGCTCTCTGTGTCTTCTTCCATGTCATAACTGGTCTGTGTCTGGCTATCTGTGCTGCCTTTAGTGATCGATTTCACTAGCCTATGTTTTAGGACTTTTCCTGTTTCCGGATAGTAGATGTTGTAAGCTGGGCTATATTTATCGTAGCCAACAAAGATCCCTTTGTCACACCTAGCATCCAGCTTCTTTTTGTCCTGCTTATACGTGTAACATTCTGATCCGAATACCTTCATATTAGACAGGTTGGGTGTTTTCCCTGTGAAAACACAGTAAGGTGTCTGCTCTAGACGCTTACTGTAACACCTGTTGCGAATCTGAGCTGCTGTTTGCACTGCATATGTCCACAAATGCTTTGGGAGGTTACTCTCCAACAGCATGCATCGCGCCATCTCAAATAATGTTCTCCATCCCCTTTCGGCCGTTCCATTCTGATGGGGCGAGTAGGGTGCACTTGTCTCGTGCCTTATACCATTACTCCTAAGTAAGGACTGGAACTCCTGCCCGGTAAACTCTGTACCGTTGTCAGACCTTATACACTTGATCTTCCCATAGGGAGCTACATCTGCTATGAATTTTTCTGTAGCTTGCGCTGCATAGCTTTTCGCCTTCAGAAAGTAGGGAAAAATCATCCCACTGTAATCATCAGTAAACGCTATTGCATATTTGTACCCATCTTTACCTGCTGGTTCTATGGGGCCGCACAAGTCTGTGTGCACTAGCTCAAGTATGGATGTAGCTTTTGCATCTGCCTGTCTGTTTCTGCTTTGTGTGAATTTGCCCTTCGTGCATATTTCACAGTTTTGGTTTGACTTATCATTTTTTACCTTAATAGACATCCCTTGAACCACATTCTCTAACTTTGCAATGTCATCAAAGTTACAATGGCCTAGGATTTTGTGCCACGTTTGCATATCATGACAACCATACACTTCATCCATATTTTCATTCTCAACTGTGCTAAGGTAATACAGCCTACCATACACATCCATTTTGAATTTTGTACCGTCCCTGTTGACCAGTCATCGCCGTCTTTGAATCGGACCTCGGCGCCGTTGCCTGTTGCTGCCTTGACAGAAAAGATGTTCTGTGGGAACGATGGGATGTAGAGCGCCTGCTTGAGTCTCGTTCTCACTCATCGTCCCTCGCTGTCCAGCAAGTAGACCTCGGCGTCTCCCCTCATCTTCGCCATTCCGCTCACCTTGCTTCCGTCGGCCAGCTCGATCACGTGGCCCTCGGGTCTGAAGCTCTTGTCCACCGTTTTGAACTTGGTGGGGTCGTTGATCATGTGCGATGTGGCTCCGCAGTCAACCATGTACTTTCATAGCTGCGCAGTTTACTTTTAAACTCGCCAAACGTCACGACTTCATCGGTCTGTGTAACGTGCACAACGAACGGTTTGTAGGACTCGGGTAGCCCTTTCACTACCATTGCAATCACAAGTCCATCACTGATTTGTTCGTCTGCTCTCTTTAATGACATGAAAATAGTCTCTGCTCGAATTATGTACTCGGTAATTGTCTCATCGCTAGCTTTGCAGAGTGAGGACAGTTCACAATAAAGACTCACGACACGTGGCTTGCCAACGTAATGCTTTCGCAGAATCGCCAATGCCTTTCTCCCGTCTCGTTCCGCTTCGCTCATCACTAACGATAAACTTGTGTTGTCCAAAACTTGCACAAGTTCCGCGTACGCCTCACCATTCTTTGCCTCATCTTCGGCGAGAGCTCCTTCATCCCCCTCGTCGATATCAGGCGTCTCCACGATGGTCTCCCTGAGACTCCGGAGCTCCATGTGAGCGAGGAACCTTGTTTCCCAAAGTTCATAATTTCTCTCTTCGCCGTCGAATGAAAGTCTGCTCCACCTGTGGCCTAAGTGACTGGGCCCATAACCTGTGGGGATATTAGCCATCTCTAGGCTACGCAGCAGCACTTGCGTTTTACTAGACACACAGTGAAGAACTTAACCGGCTAGCGTTGCTAGTAGAAATACACGGAGACCGTCTCTCTTTGGCTGAACACACTCACGCTCACTGCTGAGTCAGCCGTTTATTCAACATAATATACATGGTGGTGGCGCTGACGTCACTACGTCATATATACCTCATTGGATGCGCTGTATAACTTGGCTTTGCCTAAATAACAAAATATGCTTAACACTTTCATTCAGATTTTTTGTTTTTATCTTTACTTTCTGTGGTTTTATACTGGCTGCTCAGTGTGTTTATGCCCACAGACAACTGCCTAAAAAGCAGACTTTTAAAGACTCATAATGATAAGCATAAGCACTTTAAAACCTCTGCTGGCTGTTGATAATCAAAGAGGAGAGACATCTGGACCTGAACTTCCGTTACAATTAAGACTGAAAATGTGAATCTGTTCTTCCCACGTTAAGCTTTTTACCTTTTTCAATTAACGAGGCAACTGAGAATGAAATTAAAAGGAAAGATGAAGCAAACCAAACAAAAGAAATGTGAACTACAACAACTAACTGCCACAACTAATCCAAAACACAATTTAAAACCCACTTCTGACCCACAGACACCAGTTTAAATGATGAATGAAGGGATGAGGACCAGTTCGGATAAAATGTATAATTACTGACAAAATCTGCAACACGTCTACGGTAAATGTTTATTTTTCAATCAATCCTTTTTTATTTATGACTTACCTAAATATAGAAAACTAGTCTTAGATACCCCCCCATGAGCTGTCACCTTACCGTGGTGGGGGGGGTTTGCGTGCCCCAATGAGTCTGGGAGCTATGTTGCCCGGGGCTTTAAGCCCCTGGTAGGGTCACCCAAGGCAAACAGATCCAAGATGAGGGTCCAGACAAAGAACAGCTCATAAAACCTGAAGAATATTATTGGACAACGTTTTCCTTTGCCAGGACGGGGGTCACCGAGGCCCCACCCCTGGAGCCAGGTCCAGGGGTGGGGCCAGGCAGCGAGAGCCTCGTGGCCGGGCCTGTGCCCATGGGGCTCGGTTGGGAACAGCCCAAAAATATGACGTGGGTCCCCCTTCTGACGGGCTCACCATCCGTGGGAGGGGCCAAAGGGGGTCGGGTGCAATGTGAACGGGGCGACAGCCGAAGGCAGAGACTATGGCGGTCTGATCCTTGGCCACTGAAGCCCCCCCACCCGGCTGTGCGCCGGTACATCGGTGAGTGAGAGGGTAGCCTCCCTCCGCCTTAGGGTGGGGGGACGAGTATTTACTGTTGTTTGTGCTTATGCACCAAACAGCAGTTCAGAGTACCCACACTTTTTGGAGACTCCCTCGTCCTTCTGGGGGACTTCAATGCTCATGTGGGCAATGACAGTGAGACCTGGAAGGGGGTTATTGAGAGGAACGGCCCCCCCGATCTGAATCAGAGTGGTGTTCTGTTATTGGACTTCTGTGCTCGTCATGGACTGTCCATAACGAACACCATGTTCAGGCATAAGGGGGTCCATATGTGCACTTGGCACCAGGACACCCTGGGCCGCAGCTCGATGATCGACTTTGTGGTTGTATCGTCGGACTTGCGGCCGTATGTCCTGGACACTCGGGTGAAGAGAGGGGCGGAGCTGTCAACTGATCACCACCTGGTGATCCCCACCTCCGGCAGAGCTTCAACCATGTCCCGGGGGAGGTGGGGACATTGAGTCCGAATGGGCCATGTTCCGTGCCTCCATTGTTGAGGCGGCTGACCGGAGCTGTGGCAGTAAGGTGGTCGGTGCCTGTCGTGGCAGCAACCCCCGAACCCGCTGGTGGACACCAGTGGTGAGGGAAGCCGTCAAGCTGAAGAAGGAGTCCTATCGGGCCTTTTTGGCCAGTGGGACTCTGGAAGCAGCTGATGGGTAACGACAGGCCAAGCGGAACGCAGCCTCAGGAGTTCGGTGAGGCCATGGAGAATGACTTCTGGACGGCCTCGAGGAGATTCTGGTCCACCATCCGGCGGCTCCGGGGGGGGGAGCGGTGCACCATCAATACAGTGTATGGTGAGGACGGGGCTCTGCTGACCTCATCTAGGGATGTCGTGAGTCGGTGGGGGAATACTTCGAGGGCCTCCTCAATCCTATCGACACGCCTTCCGATGAGGAAGCAGAGTTGGGGAGCTCGGACGTGGGGCCTCCCATTTCTGTGGCCGAGGTTGCAGAGGTGGTCAAAAAACTCCTCGGTAGCAAGGCCCCGGGGGTGGATGAGGTTCATCCGGAGTTTCTCAAGGCTCTGGATGTTGTGGGGCTGTCTTGGTTGACACGCCTCTGCAGCATCGCATGGACATCGGGGAGTCCTGTGGGGGGTGCTCCGGGAGTATGGAGTGCCGGACTGCTTGATATGGGCTGTTCGGTCTCTGTATGACCGGTGTCAGAGTTTGGTCCGCATTGCCGGCAGTAAGTCGGACATGTTTCCTGTGAGGGTTGGACTCCGTCAGGGCTGTCCTTTGTCACCGATTCTGTTCATAATTTTTATGGACAGAGTTTCTAGGCGCAGCCAGGGCGTTGAGGGGGTCCGTTTTGGCGACCTCAGAATCGGTCTCTGCTCTATAAAGTTGTAAATGAATTAAAATTTTGAGAGAAACATTTAGAATTCAGATACTAATAATTTTTTTTTTTTTTTAACTATCCTTGTGTGAATTGGACTAATTTGGAATTTAATAAACTGCATTTGATTGTATTGTGATAGTTTTACAATCAATTGGACTGTATCTTTGAGGGCCTTGAGATGATATTTGTTTTGTTTTGGTTCTATATTAATAAAACTTATTTTATATTCATACCTTACAATAAGCACCTGGTGTAAAGAGTCAAATTAATCAAAATTATATGAATTACATACTGAATAGGATACAGACCTAAAAGGTAGAATTGATTCAAACTTTTAACTAATAAAACAAACAACAACATGTTATAGTTCAGCACATAATTCTCTGAACTTATATAAAGATTATTATCTGTCACTGAGCACAGCTTCAAGGGTCATTTAGTTATTTTATAACAAGAGATAAAGCCGCTCCTCTTGCTGAAACATGACAAAGCCCGATGACCTTTGTCTTCTTCCTGTAAACACTGCGGCTGCAGTCTGTCCACATATTTCTTTGTTCCCTCCCCTTCACCTGTGTTGTTGTGGGTGTAACTAACATGTGGTGAATCATTTCACTCACACATGATTTGTTAACTTGAACTGACGTCAGAATGTGTCATTGCTGCGTTTGTCAGTAGAGCTCAGATAAGTTTCACCTTTCAGGAAATAAAACTCAGTCAGTCGCTGTTGTTGAGAGAAGAAATGGCTCAGAAAGGAGTTCAGCTGGATCAGGAAAGCTTCTCTTGTTCCATCTGCCTGGATCTGCTGAAGGATCCGGTGACTATTCCCTGTGGACACAGCTACTGCATGAGCTGTATTAAAGGCTTCTGGGATGGAGAGGATCAGAAGGGAATCCACAGCTGCCCTCAGTGCAGGAAAACTTTCACAGCGAGGCCTGTCCTGGTAAAAAACACCATGTTAGCTGATTTAGTGGAGCAGCTGAAGAAGACTGGACTCCAAGCTGCTCCTGCTGATCACTGCTATGCTGGAGCTGAAGATGTGGCCTGTGATTTCTGCTCTGGGAGAAAACTGAAAGCCATCAAGTCCTGTTTATCCTGTCTGGCCTCTTACTGTAAGAAACACCTTCAGCCTCATTATGATGTGGCTCCATTAAGGAAACACAAGCTGGTGGAGCCCTCCAAGAAGCTCCAGGAGAACATCTGCTCTGTTCACGATGAGGTGATGAAGATGTTCTGCCGTACCGATCAGAAGTGCATCTGTTATCTCTGCTCTGTGGATGAACATAAAGGCCACGACACAGTGTCAGCTGCAGCAGAAAGGACTGAGAGGCAGAGAGAGCTGGAGGGGAGTCGGCAGCAGATCCAGCAGAGAATCCAGGACGCAGAGAAAGATGTGAAGCTGCTTCAGCAGCAGCTGGAGGCTATCCATCAGTCTGCTAATAAAACAGAGGAGCACAGCCAGAAGATCTTCAGCCAGCTGATCCGTCTCCTCCAGAAAAGAAGCTCTGATGTGAAGCAGCAGATCAGATCCCAGCAGGAAGCCGA
The DNA here is from genome assembly GCF_027942865.1 of Odontesthes bonariensis. Lineage (NCBI taxonomy): Eukaryota > Metazoa > Chordata > Actinopteri > Atheriniformes > Atherinopsidae > Odontesthes > Odontesthes bonariensis. The sequence goes on from NC_134519.1 coordinate 5,107,244, forward strand.
AGGGAGTCGAGTCAAAGAGCTTCAGGAGAAGCTGGAGCAGGAGATCACTGAGCTGAAGAGGAAAGATGCTGAGCTGCAGCAGCTCTCACACACAGAGGATCACAGCCAGTTTCTGCACAGCTGGCCCTCAGTGGCAGCACTCAGGGGGGCTACACACTCATCCAGCATCCAGATCCGTCCTCTGAGGCACTTTGAGGATGTGGCAGCAGCTGTGTCAGAGCTCAGAGATAAACTACAGGACATCCTGAGAGAGGAATGGGCCAACATCTCACTGAGAGTTGCTGAAGTGGATGTTTTACTGTCACAGCCAGAACCAGAACCAGGACCAGAACCAGAACCAGAACCAGGACCAGAGAGCAGAGCTGGATTCTTAAAATATTCATGTGAAATCACACTGGATCCAAACACAGCAAACACATATCTGTTACTGTCAGAGGGGAACAGAAAAGTGACATTTATGGATCGACCTCAGTCTTATTCTCGTCATCCAGACAGATTCACTAACTGGTGTTCTCAGGTCCTGAGCAGAGAGAGTCTGACTGGACGTTGTTACTGGGAGGTGGAGATGAGAGGAGGAGTTGATGTAGCAGTCGCATACAAGAACATCAGCAGAGCAGGGTGGGGGAATGAATGTGGATTTGGATATAATGACAAATCTTGGGCATTAGATTGTTCCTCAGACGGTTATACATTTATGCACAACAAGATAAAAACCTACATCTCAGGTCCTGATGCCTCCAGAGTGGGAGTGTACCTGGATCACAGAGCAGGTATTCTGTCCTTCTACAGCGTCTCTGGAACCATGACTCTCCTCCACAGAGTCCAGACCACATTCACTCAGCCGCTCTGTGCTGGAGTTTGTATTTATGATACTGGAGACTCAGCAGAGTTCTGTCAGCTTAAGTAGATAAAAGTTAGTTGATTAAAAAATGCGAAACAGAGTTTTCCTCTAACATTACCTGGTTTTAAAGCTTAATAATTGAGCAGAGTTTTGTTTAATTTAACTTTTCACCTTCATTTGCTGGTATTGTGTTGCCCATCAGAGGTTGCTTTTTATTGATGTTTTCCACTATCATTACAGGCTTTTATTCTTTTCTGCCCACAAGCTCTTTAAGCTACATTTCCACATGTAGACTCACCTGTCAAACCTTTCTGAGGTGTGAGATCGATGCTTCTTTACACAGCTATATATATCATTTATTATGACACATCTCAGATGTATTTGCTTTTGAATAGCTAAGAAATAACATTTTAAGTTGCTTTTTGAACTGTTAAAGAAGGGAAAAATCACACGCTAACATGTTAACCTATTGCTGATCTCTTCCTCTTTGCTGCTAATGACCATTCTTAGTTTTTAAAGGGTGATGTATTGAATGTTTTAGTTTTCTTTTCACTTAGGATTATGGTGAGCTTAATAACCACAGGATATAAAGATATTCTTACTGGGAAATCAGCAGTGTTCTTATGTGAAATATAAACTGTGTGATGATGATGTTTCACATCCTATAAATCACAACATGATGCACAGAAATGAATATTTTTGTTATTTAAGGCATCACATACTTAACTTTCCACATTTGTGTTTTAATCACATGTAATTAGAGGCTATTTATTCATATGTCACTTTTGAACCAGTTTTACATTGATTTCTGAGTTTTGTTTTACTTTAAATTTTAATATTCAGCTTCATAAATGTGTGTTGTAATTACCCAATAATTATCTTCACATGTTGCCTAAATATCTTGCTGTAGAAGCGCACTTTGATTCACTATGTAGTTGAAAAACATTAGATCAATAAACTTATTGTGGCTAAGAAAAAATGCCTCTGGTTTCTTTTTCTTTAGAAATACACTCACTTGTGTTGTTTTGATGTGAAAATACACAGAAGTGCAAGAACACGTGCATTTTGCTTAAATGAAAGAGAGTTCAAACTGAGTGAGAGCAAGTGTGTCTGGCTGTTGTTGTTTTTTTGGTTTCTGGGTCCTAGGCGGGGCTGAGCAGAGGTCCGTTTCACAGCTGTCAGGTGAGTTCCAGTGATCTCACACAGGTAAAATGACCTGGTGGAATCATCCAGGCTCTCGTTTGGTACTCCAGAATACACCCTGGAAATGAACGCGTTCATTCCCCAGACCCGCCTCATCCTTTCAGGTAAGAGGCACCTGGGACAGGAGCCCCTTCAGATGAAACATGGACATCTGGCGCCACCAAGTGGCAGCAAGAGGTAACTGTGTGAGCTTCAACAACTCTGTGGGAGCTGTGAGAAATCAGTGAAGTAATGAACTGGGAACAGAAATAACAGAGGCGGTTCTAGACCATTTTTGCTTGGGGGGCCAAGGAGGGGCCAGTGTTTAACCAGAGGGGCACATAAAAAATCGCAACAAATTATCTTTATTTGCAACAAATGAACTTTATTTTACTTTAAAAACATATAAACATTTATTTTGTACAACAGTGAGTGCAGGTGCATGAGAGGTAGGGCCATAAAAAAAAAAAAAAAATCAGTACAGGGTACAAATCCAGGGTGACAATTCAATAAACAAAATATAGATAAATACAAATATTGATACACTACACTACAGCAACAGGATACGGCGGTTGTGCTGTCTGGCAAAATGGTCCACAAATAAATCAAGATCCAGAGCCTTGGCCCTTCTGGACTCTATGCTCAGGACACCAAGATCACTGAGTCTCTCATCAGTAGTGGTGGACCGCAGGAAGGTTTTTATCAGTTTCAGTGTGGAGAAACTGCGTTCGCAAGAGGCTGAGCTTACATGAAGGGTTACAGCAATCTTGCACAGTCTGAAGAGCTCAAAGAAAACCTCCCTGTATGGCTCCATAAAAACAAACCAGCTCAACTGTACTGCATGGCCTTTTAACTTCACCACTCTGTACCTTTCTGTCCAAAACTCTCTTGAATTGATGGAGCTCATGCCCTAAATCATCAATGTCTGCATTGACCAGACATTTACAAACTTGATTTCGTTATCAGTGTGAAGAACAACAGTAACACGGTTAAGTGCAAGAACATCAAGTCACTTGAGATGAAATCGTTTTGCTTACCTTACCGACTCTTGCAACAGGAGAAATCGTCGCCCCTCTCCCCAATAGTAGGCTATTCAACACGAGCCAAAAACGTGACCGACTACAGTGCTTGGGTGCCCCGCTTTAATTTACCCGTGTAGAATGCCGCGTCGCATTAGTTACGCTTTTGGCGCTCTGGTGTAAAATCATTATAAATTCATATATTTATTTATTTATTTATTTTTTTTTTTGGGGGGGGGGGGGGGGGGGGCAGTCGGTGGTGTAGTGGGTTGAGCAGCCGCCCCATGTACAGAGGCTACAGTCCTCGCTGCAGCTGGCCCCGGTTCGAGTCCCGCACCGAGCGGCCCTGCTGCTTGTCTTTCCCCTCTCTCTGCCCCCTGCTTCCTGTCTCGCTCAAACTGTCCTATCATTAAAGGCATAAAAAGCCCCAAAAAATACTTAAAAAAAAATATATATATTATTTGGTCAGCACGGGGTGGCCAGGGACATGTCTACGGGGGCATGGGCCACCCCTGGCCCCCGTGTAGAACCGCCACTGAAAAATAACATCCGTGCCAAATATGAAGAGACTGTATGCACTGTTGATGAAGATCAACCTGTTAACATCAGTCTGGGATTCTGAACAGGTCACATGATCCACAAGCTTTGATTTCATCAGGGAATCTCACTCTTTAGGCTCCATTTATCCACTTTCAGCAGAAGGTTCATACTTATAACCTGCAATTCCTGAATATCTTTCTATATAAATCTCATGTTGACCCTAAATGAAACACTCAATATTCAGCTGAAATTCGGATGTGTTTTCTCAGAGTTAGACTAAATACCCTTTTATATATGTCTGTAGAACTTTCATTCAGACTTTTTGTTTTTATCTTTATTTTCTGTGGTTTTATACTGGCTGCTCAGTGTGTTTATGCCCACAGACAACTGCCTAAAAAGCAGACTTTTAAACACTCATAATGATAAGCATAAGCATTTTCAAACCTCTGCTGGCTGTTAATAATCAAAGAGGAGAGACATCTGGACCTGAACTTCTGTTACAATCAAGACTGAAAATGTGAATCTGTTCTTCCCACGTTAAGCTTTTTACCTTTTTCAAATAACGAGGCAACTGAGAATGAAATTAAAAGGAAAGATGAAGCAAACCAAACAAAAGAAATGTGAACTACAACAACTAACTGCCACAACTAATCCAAAACACAATTTAAAACCCACTTCTGACCCATAGACACCAGTTTAAATGATGAATGAAGGGATGAGGACCAGTTCGGATAAAATGTATAATTATTGACAAAATCTGCAACACTTCTATGGTAAATGTTTTCTTTTTCAATCCATCCTTTCTTATTTATGACTTACCTAAATATAGAAAACTAGTCTTAGATACCCCCCCATGAGCTGTCACCTTACCGTGGTGGGGGGGGGGTTGGCGTGTCCCAATGAGTATGGGAGCTATGTTGCCCGGGGCTTTAAGCCCCTGGTAGGGTCACCCAAGGCAAACAGATCCAAGATGAGGGACCAGACAAAGAACACGCCGGTATATCGGTGAGTGAGAGGGTAGCCTCCCTCCGCCTTAGGGTGGGGGGACGGGTCCTTACTGTTGTTTGTGCTTATGCACCAAGCATCAGTTCAGAGTACCCACACTTTTTGGAGTCCCTGGAGGAGGCACTGGAGAGTGCTCCTCCGGGAGACTCCCTCGTCCTGCTGGGGGACTTCAATGCTCACGTGGGCAATGACAGTGAGACCTGGAAGGGCGTGATTGGGAGGAACGGCCCCCCCGATCTGAATCAGAGTGGTGTTCTGTTATTGGACTTCTGTGCTCGTCATGGACTGTCCATAACGAACACCATGTTCAGGCATAAGGGGGTCCATATGTGCACTTGGCACCAGGACACCCTAGGCCGAAGCTCGATGATCGACTTTGTGGTTGTGTCGTCGGACTTGCGGCCGTATGTCCTGGACACTCGGACACTGGAGAGAGGGACGGAGCTGTCAACTGATTACCACCTCCATCAGAGCTTCAACCATGTCCCGGGGGAGGTGGGGGACATTGAGCCCGAATGGGCCATGTTCCGTGCCTCCATTGTTGAGGCGGCCGACCGGAGCTGTGGCCGTAAGGTGGTCGGTGCCTGTCGTGGCAGCAACCCCTGAACCCGCTGGTGGACACCAGTGGTGAGGGAAGCCGTCAAGCTGAAGAAGGAGTCCTATCGGGCCTTTTTGGCCAGTGGGACTCTGGAAGCAGCTGATGGGTAACGACAGGCCAAGCGGAACGCAGCCTCGGTGGTTGCTGAGGCAAAAACTCGGGCTTGGGAGGAGTTCGGTGAGGCCATGGAGAATGACTTCTGGACGGCCTCGAGGAGATTCTGGTCCACCATCCGGGGGGAGCGGTGCACCGTCAATACAGTGTATGGTGAGGACGGGGCTCTGCTGACCTCATCTAGGGATGTCGTGAGTCGGTGGGGGAATACTTCGAGGGCCTCCTCAATCCTATCGACACGCCTTCCGATGAGGAAGCAGAGTTGGGGAGCTCGGACGTGGGGCCTCCCATTTCTGTGGCCGAGGTTGCCGAGGTGGTCAAAAAGCTCATCGGTAGCCCCGGGGGTGGATGAGGTTCACCCGGAGTTTCTCTAGGCTCTGGATGTTGTACGGCTGTCTTGGTTGACACGCCTCTGCAGCATCGCATGGACATCGGGGAGTCCTGTGGGGGGTGCTCCGGGAGTATGGAGTGCCGGACCGCTTGATATGGGCTGTTCGGTCCCTGTATGACCGGTGTCAGAGTTTGGTCCGTATTGCCGGCAGTAAGTCGGACATGTTTCCTGTGAGGGTTGGACTCCGTCAGGGCTGCCCTTTGTCACCGATTCTGTTCATAATTTTTATGGAGAGAATTTCTAGGCGCAGCCAGGGCGTTGAGGGGGTCCGTTTTGGCGACCTCAGAATCGGTCTCTGCTCTATAAAGTTGTAAATGAATTAAAATTTTGAGAGAAACATTTAGAATTCAGATACTAATAATTTAGATTTTTTTTTTTTAACTGTCCTTGTGTGAATTGGACTAATTTGGAATTTAATAAACTGAATTTGATTGTATTGTGATGGTTTTACAATCAATTGGACTGTATCTTTGAGGGGCCTTGAGATGATATTTGTTGTGTTTTTATGTTCTATATAAATAAAACTTATTTTATATTCATACCTTACAATAAACACCTGGTGTAAACAGTCAAATTAATCAAAATTATATGAATTACATACTGAATAGGATACAGATCTAAAAGGGAGAACTGATTCAAACTTTTAACTAATAAAACAAACAACAACATGTTATAGTTCAGCACATAATTATCTGAACTTATATAAAGATTATTATCTGTCACTGAGCACAGCTTCAAGGGTAATTTAGTTATTTTATAACAAGAGTTAAAGCCGCTCCTCTTGCTGAAATGTGGCAAAGCCTGATGAACTTTGTCTTCTTCCTGTAAACACTGCGGCTGCAGTCTGTCCACATATTTCTTTGTTCCCTCCCCTTCACCCGTGTTGTTGTGGGTGTAACTAACATGTGGTGAATCATTTCACTCACACATGATTTGTTCACTTGAACTGACGTCAGAATGTGTCATTGCTGCGTTTGTCAGTAGAGCTCAGATAAGTTTCAGCTTTCAGGAAATAAAACTCAGTCAGTCGCTGATCTGAGAGGAGAAATGGCGCAGAAAGGAGTTCAGCTGGATCAGGAAAGCTTCTGCTGTTCGATCTGCCTGGATCTGCTGAAGGATCCGGTGGCTATTCCCTGTGGACACAGCTACTGCATGAGCTGTATTAAAGGCTTCTGGGATGGAGAGGATCAGAAGGGAATCCACAGCTGCCCTCAGTGCAGGAAAACTTTCACAGCGAGGCCTGTCCTGGGGAAAAACACCATGTTAGCTGATTTAGTGGAGCAGCTGAAGAAGACTGGACTCCTAGCTGCTCCTGCTGATCACTGCTATGCTGGAGCTGAAGATGTGGCCTGTGATTTCTGCTCTGGGAGAAAACTGAAAGCCATCAAGTCCTGTTTATCCTGTCTGGCCTCTTACTGTGAGAATCACCTTCAGCCTCATTATGATGTGGCTCCATTAAGGAAACACAAGCTGGTGGAGCCCTCCAAGAAGCTCCAGGAGAACATCTGCTCTGTTCACGATGAGGTGATGAAGATGTTCTGCCGTACCGATCAGAAGTGCATCTGTTATCTCTGCTCTGTGGAGGAACATAAAGGCCACGACACAGTGTCAGCTGCAGCAGAAAGGACTGAGAGGCAGAGAGAGCTGGAGGGGAGTCGGCAGCAGATCCAGCAGAGAATCCAGGACGCAGAGAAAGATGTGAAGCTGCTTCAGCAGCAGCTGGAGGCCATCCATCAGTCTGCTGATAAAACAGAGGAGCACAGCCAGAAGATCTTCAGCCAGCTGATCCGTCTCCTCCAGAAAAGAAGCTCTGATGTGAAGCAGCAGATCAGATCCCAGCAGGAAGCCGAAGGGAGTCGAGTCAAAGAGCTTCAGGAGAAGCTGGAGCAGGAGATCACTGAGCTGAAGAGGAAAGATGCTGAGCTGCAGCAGCTCTCACACACAGAGGATCACAGCCAGTTTCTGCACAGCTGCCCCTCAGTGGCAGCACTCAGGGGGGCTACACACTCATCCAGCATCCAGATCCGTCCTCTGAGGCACTTTGAGGATGTGACAGCAGCTGTGTCAGAGCTCAGAGATAAACTACAGGACATCCTGAGAGAGGAATGGGCCAACATCTCACTGAGAGTCACTGAAGTGGATGTTTTACTGTCACAGCCAGAACCAGGACCAGAACCAGAACCAGAACCAGAACCAGAACCTGAGAGCAGAGCTGGATTCTTAAAATATTCATGTGAAATCACACTGGATCCAAACACAGCACACAGACAGCTGTTACTGTCAGAGGGGAACAGAAAAGTGACATTAATGAATCAACTTCAGTCTTATTCTCGTCATCCAGACAGATTCACTGAGTGTTCTCAGGTCCTGAGCAGAGAGAGTCTGACTGGACGTTGTTACTGGGAGGTGGAGACGAGAGGGAGAGGAGTTGGTGTAGCAGTCGCATACAAGAACATCAGCAGAGCAGGAAGAAGGACTGAATGTTTATTTGGATTTAATGACAAATCTTGGGCATTAAATTGTTCCTCAGATGGTTATTCATTTCTGCACAACAGCATCTCAACCTCCATCTCAGGTCCTCGGGCCTCCAGAGTGGGAGTGTACCTGGATCACAGAGCAGGTATTCTGTCCTTCTACAGCGTCTCTGGAACCATGACTCTCCTCCACAGAGTCCAGACCACATTCACTCAGCCGCTCTATGCTGGAGTTTATGTTTATGGCGGAGCCACAGCAGAGTTCTGTCAGCTTAAGTAGATAAAAAATGTTGTTGAAATGTTGAAAAAAGTTGATTAAAAAATGCGAAACAGAGTTTTCCTCTAACATTAGCTGGTTTTAAAGCTTAATAATTGAGCAGAGTTTTGTTTAATTGAACTTTTCACCTTCATTTGCTGGTATTGTGTTGCCCATCAGAGGTTGCTTTTTATTGATGTTTTCCACTATCATTACAGGCTTTTATTCTTTTCTGCCCACAAGCTCTTTAAGCTACATTTCCACATGTAGACTCCCCTGTCAAACCTTTCTGAGGTGTGAGATCGATGCTTCTTTACACAGCTATATATATCATTTATTATGACACATCTCAGATGTATTTGCTTTTGAATAGCTAAGAAATAACATTTTAAGTTGCTTTTTGAACTGTTAAAGAAGGGAAAAATCACACGCTAACATGTTAACCTATTGCTGATCTCTTCCTCTTTGCTGCTAATGACCATTCTTACTTTTTAAAGGGTGATGTATTGAATGTTTTAGTTTTCTTTTCGCTTAGGATTATGGTGAGCTTAATAACCACAGGATATAAAGATATTCTTACTGGGAAATCAGCAGTGTTCTTATGTGAAATATAAACTGTGTGATGATGATGTTTCACATCCTATAAATCACAACATGATGCACAGAAATGAATATTTTTGTTATTTAAGGCATCACATACTTAACTTTCCACATTTGTGTTTTAATCACATGTAATTAGAGGGTATTTATTCATATGTCCCTTTTGAACCAGTTTTACATTGATTTCTGAGTTTTGTTTGACTTTAAATTTTAATATTCAGCTTCATAAATGTGTGTTTTAATGACCCAATAATTATCTTCATATGTTGCCTAAATATCTTGCTGTAGAAGCGCACTTTGATTCACTACGTAGTTGAAAAACGTGCGATCAATAAACTTATTGTGGCTAAGAAAAAATGCCTCTGGTTTCTTTTTCCTTAGAAATACACTCACTTGTGTTGTTTTGATGTGAAAATGCACAGAAGTGCCAGAACACATGCATTTTGCTTAAATGAAAGAGAGTTCAAACTGAGTGAGAGCAAGTGTGTCTGGCTGTTGTAGTTTTTTTGGTTTCTGGGTCCGAGGCGGGGCTGAGCAGAGGTCCGTTTCACAGCTGTCAGGTGAGTTCCAGTGATCTCACACAGGTAAAATGACCTGGTGAAATCATCCAGTCTCTCGTTTGGTACTCCAGAATACACCCTGGAAATGAACGCGTTCATTCCCCAGACCCGCCTCCTCCTTTCAGGTGAGAGGCACCTGGGACAGGAGCCCCTTCAGATGAAACATGGACATCTGGCGCCACCAAGTGGCAGCAAGAGGTAACTGTGTGAGCTTCAACAACTCTGTGGGAGCTGTGAGAAATCAGTGAAGTAATGAACTGGGAACAGAAATAACAGAGGCGGTTCTAGACCATTTTTGCTTGGGGGGCCAAGGAGGGGCCAGTGTTTAACCAGAGGGGCACATAAAAAATCGCAACAAATTATCTTTATTTGCAACAAATGAACTTTATTTTACTTTAAAAACATATAAACATTTATTTTGTACAACAGTGAGTGCAGGTGCATGAGAGGTAGGGCCATAAAAAAAAAAAAAAAATCAGTACAGGGTACAAATCCAGGGTGACAATTCAATAAACAAAATATAGATAAATACAAATATTGATACACTACACTACAGCAACAGGATACGGCGGTTGTGCTGTCTGGCAAAATGGTCCACAAATAAATCAAGATCCAGAGCCTTGGCCCTTCTGGACTCTATGCTCAGGACACCAAGATCACTGAGTCTCTCATCAGTAGTGGTGGACCGCAGGAAGGTTTTTATCAGTTTCAGTGTGGAGAAACTGCGTTCGCAAGAGGCTGAGCTTACAGGAAGGGTTACAGCAATCTTGCACAGTCTGAAGAGCTCAAAGAAAACCTCCCTGTATGGCTCCATAAAAAAAAAACCAGCTCAACTGTACTGCATGGCCTTTTAACTTCACCACTCTGTACCTTTCTGTCCAAAACTCTCTTGAATTGATGGAGCTCATGCCCTAAATCATCAATGTCTGCATTGACCAGACATTTACAAACTTGATTTCGTTATCAGTGTGAAGAACAACAGTAACATGGTTAAGTGCAAGAACATCAAGTCACTTGAGATGAAATCGTTTTGCTTACCTTACCGACTCTTGCAACAGGAGAAATCGTCGCCCCTCTCCCCAATAGTAGGCTATTCACCACGAGCCAAAAACGTGACAGACTACAGTGCTTTTGGGGGGGGGGGCAGTCGGTGGTGTAGTGGGTTGAGCAGCCGCCCCATGTACAGAGGCTACAGTCCTTCCCTGCAGCTGGCCCCGGTTCGAGTCCCGCACCGAGCGGCCCTGCTGCTTGTCGTTCCCCTCTCTCTGCCCCCTGCTTCCTGTCTCTCTCAAACTGTCCTATCATTAAAGGCATAAAAAGCCCCAAAAAATACTTAAAAAAAAAAAAAAATTATTTGGTCAGCACGGGGTGGCCAGGGACATGTCTACGGGGGCATGGGCCACCCCTGGCCCCCGTGTAGAACCGCCACTGAAAAATAACATCCGTGCCAAATATGAAGAGACTGTATGCACTGTTGATGAAGATCAACCTGTTAACATCAGTCTGGGATTCTGAACAGGTCACATGATCCACAAGCTTTGATTTCATCAGGGAATCTCACTCTTTAGGCTCCATTTATCCACTTTCAGCAGAAGGTTCATACTTATAACCTGCAATTCCTGAATATCTTTCTATATAAATCTCATGTTGACCCTAAAGGAAACACTCAATATTCAGCTGAAATTCGGACGCGTTTTCTCACAGTTAGACTAAATACTCTTTTATATATGTCTGCAGAACTTTCATTCAGAGATTTTGTTTTTATCTTTACTTTCTGTGGTTTTATACTGGCTGCTCAGTGTGTTTATGCCCACAGACAACTGCCTAAAAAGCAGACTTTTAAAGACTCATAATGATAAGCATAAGCACTTTAAAACCTCTGCTGGCTGTTAATAATCAAAGAGGAGAGACATCTGGACCTGAACTTCTGTTACAATTAAGACTGAAAATGTGAATCTGTTCTTCCCACGTTAAGCTTTTTACCTTTTTCAAATAACAAGGCAACTGAGAATGAAATTAAAAGGAAAGATGAAGCAAACCAAACAAAAGAAATGTGAACTACAACAACTAACTGCCACAACTAATCCAAAACACAATTTAAAACCCACTTCAGACCCATAGACACCAGTTTAAATGATGAATGAAGGGATGAGGACCAGTTTGGATAAAATGTATAATTATTGACAAAATCTGCAACACTTCTGCGGTAAATGTTTATTTTTCAATCAATCCTTTCTTATTTATTACTTACCTAAATATAAAAAACTAGTCTTAGATACCCCCCCATGAGCTGTCACCTTACCGTGGTGGGGGGGGGTTGGCGTGCCCCAATGAGTCTGGGAGCTATGTTGCCCAGGGCTTTAAGCCCCTGGTAGGGTCACCCAAGGCAAACAGATCCAAGATGAGGGACCAGACAAAGAACAGCTCATAAAACCTGAAGAATATTATTGGACAACGTTTTCCTTTGCCCGGACGCAGGTCCACATGGAGCCAGGTCCAGGGGTGGGGCCAGGCAGCGAGCCGGGCCTGTGCCCATGGGGCTCGGTCGGGCACAGCCTAAAAATATGACGTGGGTCCCCCCGGGGTCACCATCCGTGGGAGGGGCCAAAGGAGGTCGGGTGCAATGTGAGCTGGGCGACAGCCGAAGGCGGAGACCATGGCGGTCTGATCCTTGGCTACGAGTCCTTACTGTTGTTTGTGCTTATGCACCAAGCATCAGTTCAGAGTACCCACACTTTTTGGAGTCCCTGGAGGAGAAACTGGAGAGTGCTCCTCCAGGAGACTCCATCGTCCTGCTGGGGGACTTCAATGCTCATGTGCTCAACTGCTCCATGCATCTGTTACTTCAGGACTGGACTGCTGTAATTCTCTATTATTGGGCTGTCCCACTGTCTTAGTTGTACGAGTCGTGCTTTCCAACCACACCTCCTGCTGCATGCCGGTGCCGTTCTGACCAGATTTGCATTGTTTTTATTGGTGGGCACGCCAATCACCTGCGTCCGCGTTAAACAGCCCTCACTGCTGTCTCCACACAGCCATTTGATAAATGCCAGATTACAAAAACTGGAGTCTGACAGTCAATAACAATGCGGGACAACGACAAAAAAATGTGCTGGACGTGTGAAAAGTAATGAAAATGTATCTTTGAGGGGCCTTGAGATGATATTTGTTGTGTTTTGGTTCTATATTAATAAAACTTATTTTATATTCATAACTTACAATAAACACCTGGTGTAAAGAGTCAAATTAATCAAAATGACATGAATTACATACTGAATAGGATTCAGATCTAAAAGGGAGAACTGATTCAAACTTTTAACTAATAAAACAAACAACATGTTATAGTTCAGCACATAATTCTCTGAACTTATATAAAGATTTTTATCTGTCACTGAGCACAGCTTCAAGGGTAATTTAGTTAGATAAAGCCGCTCCTCTTGCTGAAATGTGGCAAAGCCCGATGACCTTTGTCTTCTTCCTGTAAACACTGCGGCTGCAGTCTGTCCACATATTTCTTTGTTCCCTCCCCTTCACCTGTGTTGTTGTGGGTGTAACTAACTTGTGGTGACTCATTTCACTCACACATGATTTGTTAACTTGAACTGACGTCAGAATGTGTCATTGCTGCGTTTGTCAGTAGAGCTCAGATAAGTTTCAGCTTTCAGGAAATAAAACTCAGTCAGTCGCTGATCTGAGAGGAGAAATGGCGCAGAAAGGAGTTCAGCTGCACCGAGAAAGCTTCTCTTGTTCCATCTGCCTGGATCTGCTGAAGGATCCGGTGGCTATTCCCTGTGGACACAGCTACTGCATGAGCTGTATTAAAGGCTTCTGGGATGGAGAGGATCAGAAGGGAATCCACAGCTGCCCTCAGTGCAGGAAAACTTTCACAGCGAGGCCTGTCCTGGGGAAAAACACCATGTTAGCTGATTTAGTGGAGCAGCTGAAGAAGACTGGACTCCAAGCTGCTCCTGCTGATCACTGCTATGCTGGAGCTGAAGATGTGGCCTGTGATTTCTGCTCTGGGAGAAAACTGAAAGCCATCAAGTCCTGTTTATCCTGTCCGGCCTCTTACTGTGAGAATCACCTTCAGCCTCATTATGAGGACTGAGAGGCAGAGAGAGCTGGAGGGGAGTCGGCAGCAGATCCAGCAGAGAATCCAGGACGCAGAGAAAGATGTGAAGCTGCTTCAGCAGCAGCTGGAGGCCATCCATCAGTCTGCTGATAAAACAGAGGAGCACAGCCAGAAGATCTTCAGCCAGCTGATCCGTCTCCTCCAGAAAAGAAGCTCTGATGTGAAGCAGCAGATCAGATCCCAGCAGGAAGCCGAAGGGAGGCGAGTCAAAGAGCTTCAGGAGAAGCTGGAGCAGGAGGTCACTGAGCTGAAGAGGAAAGATGCTGAGCTGCAGCAGCTCTCACACACAGAGGATCACAGCCAGTTTCTGCACAGCTGCCCCTCAGTGGCAGCACTCAGGGGGGCTACACACTCATCCAGCATCCAGATCCGTCCTCTGAGGCACTTTGAGGATGTGACAGCAGCTGTGTCAGAGCTCAGAGATAAACTACAGGACATCCTGAGAGAGGAATGGGCCAACATCTCACTGAGAGTCGCTGAAGTGGATGTTTTACTGTCACAACCTGAACCAAAGAGCAGAGCTAATTTCTTAAAATATTCATGTGAAATCACACTGGATCCAAACACAGCAAATAGATATCTGTTACTGTCAGAGGGGAACAGAAAAGTGACATTAATTTATGATCCTCAGTCTTATTCTGATCATCCAGACAGATTCACTATTTGGCCTCAGGTCCTGAGCAGAGAGAGTCTGACTGGACGTTGTTACTGGGAGGTGGAGATGAGAGGGAGAGCAGTTTATGTAGCAGTCGCATACAAGAACATCAGCAGAGCAGGAAGTTGGATTGATTGTGGATTTGGAGGAAATGACAAATCTTGGGCATTAGATTGTTCCTCAGACAGTTATTCATTTTGGCACAACAACATCTCAACCTCCATCTCAGGTCCTCGGGCCTCCAGAGTGGGAGTGTACCTGGATCACAGAGCAGGTATTCTGTCCTTCTACAGCGTCTCTGGAACCATGACTCTCCTCCACAGAGTCCAGACCACATTCACTCAGCCGCTCTGGGCTGGAGTTTATGTTTCTTATTCTGGATCCTCAGCAGAGTTCTGTCAGCTTAAGTAGATAAAAGTTAGTTGATTAAAAAATGCGAAACAGAGTTTTCCTCTAACATTAGCTGGTTTTAAAGCTTAATAATTGACCAGAGTTTAGTTTAATTTAACTTTTCACCTTCATTTGCTGGTATTGTGTTGCCCATCAGAGGTTGCTTTTTATTGATGTTTTCCACTATCATTACAGGCTTTTATTCTTTTCTGCCCACAAGCTCTTTAAGCTACATTTCCACATGTAGACTCACCTGTCAAACCTTTCTGAGGTTTGAGATCGATGCTTCTTTACACAGCTATATATATCATTTATTATGACACATCTCAGATGTATTTGCTTTTGAATAGCTAAGAAATAACATTTTAAGTTGCTTTTTGAACTGTTAAAGAAGGGAAAATCCCACGCTAACATGTTTACCTATTGCTGATCTCTTCCTCTTTGCTGCTAATGACAATTCTTACTTTTTAAAGGGTGATGTATTGAATGTTTTAGTTTTCTTTTCACTTAGGATTATGGTGAGCTTAATAACTACAGGATATAAAGATATTCTTACTGGGAAATCAGTTCTTATGTGAAATATAAACTGTGTGATGATGATGTTTCACATCCTATAAATCACAACATGATGCACAGAAATGAATATTTTTGTTATTTAAGGCATCACATACTTAACTTTCCACATTTGTGTTTTAATCACATGTAATTAGAGGGTATTTATTCATATGTCCCTTTTGAACCAGTTTTACATTGATTTCTGAGTTTTGTTCAGAAGTAAGAATATTCAGCTTCATAAATGTGTGTTTTAATGACCCAATAATTATCTTCATATGTTGCCTAAATATCTTGCTGTAGAAGCGCACTTTGATTCACTATGTAGTTGAAAAACGTTCGATCAATAAACTTATTGTGGCTAAGAAAAAATACCTCTGGTTTCTTTTTCTTTAGAAATACACTCACTTGTATTGTTTTGATGTGAAAATGCACAGAAGTGCAAGAACACATGCATTTTGCTTAAATGAAAGAGAGTTCACACTGAGTGAGAGCAAGTGTGTCTGGCTGTTGTTGTTTTTTGGTTTCTGGGTCCTAGGCGGGGCTGAGCAGAGGTCCGTTTCACAGCTGTCAGGTGAGTTCCAGTGATCTCACACAGGTAAAATGACCTGGTGAAATCATCCAGGCTCTCGTTTGGTACTCCAGAATACACCCTGTAAATGAACGCGTTCATTCCCCAGACCCGCCTCCTCCTTTCAGGTGAGAGGCACCTGGGACAGGAGCCCCTTCAGATGAAACATGGACATCTGGCGCCACCAAGTGGCAGCAAGAGGTAACTGTGTGAGCTTCAACAACTCTGTGGGAGCTGTGAGAAATCAGTGAAGTAATGAACTGGCAACAGAAATAACATCCGTGCCAAATATGAAGAGACTGTATGCACTGTTGATGAAGATCACACCGACCTGTTAACATCAGTCTGGGATTCTGGACAGGTCACATGATCCACAAGCTTTGATTTCATCAGGGAATCTCACTCTTTAGGCTCCATTTATCCACTTTCAGCAGAAGGTTCATACTTATATCCAGGTTTTATTTTATTTCATTTATCACCTGCAATTCCTGAATATCTTTCTATATAAATCTCATGTTGACCCGAAATGAAACACTCAATATTCAGCTGAAATTCAGGCGCGTTTTCTCAGAGTTAGACTAAATACTCTTTTATATTTGTCTGCACAACTTTCTGTGGGGATATTAGCCATCTCTAGGCTACGCAGCAGCACTTGCGTTTTACTAGACACACAGTGAAGAACTTAACCGGCTAGCGTTGCTAGTAGAAATACACGGAGACCGTCTCTCTTTGGCTGAACACACTCACGCTCACTGCTGAGTCAGCCGTTTGTTCAACATAATATACATGGTGGTGGCGCTGACGTCACTACGTCATATATACCTCATTGGATGCGCTGTATAACTTGGCTTTGCCTAAATAACAAAATATGCTTAACACTCCCACTCAAAGACATGTTCACAGCTCTCTCTACTGTATAGTGGAAAACAAAAACAAAATTACAAAACTAATTTGTACTGTGCTCAGTTACAGTATAACTCGTAAAACAAAACCATTTCACATACTGGCAGTTCTGAAAACCTAAATAAAAGAAAAATACATTCTTTACTTCATTTCTTCTGCCAGCTATCATTACTCTCCAAACAAATAACCCATGAATTTCTCAAATTTGACCTTTGACACTGGTTTGGTAAGTACATCAGCTACCATGTCTGCAGTAGGACAGTAAACAACATTAATTTTCCCCTCTTTGTGTGCAGACCGTACAAATTGATATTTTATATCCACATGCTTGCTTCTCTGTCTGCATACTGGGTTCTTGGATAACGCTATCGCCCCCTGGTTGTCCTCAAAGAGTTTGACTGGTAAATGCTGATTACTCCCATCCATTCCTTTCAGTAGTTGAACAAGGTACATGCTCTCCTGAGTAGCTGCTGCTAGAGCCATGTACTCTGCTTCACAGCTAGATAGCGCCACTGTTGGCTGCTTCCTGCTCTTCCATGAGATTACTGCACCAGTCTCAGTTAAGCTGAAACAATATCCAGTGGTGCTTCTCCTGTCATTTTTGTCATTTGCCCAATCAGCGTCACTATAACCTTCAAGCTGTAAGCTTTTCTCACATTTCCTGTAGTGTAATTCCTGATCCATAGTACCCTTTAAATACCTCAGTAAGTGTTTTGCAGCAGTCCAATGCTGTTGCTTTGGTTCTGCCAGGTGTTGTGATAGTTTACTAACTATCCAACTCATATCGGGTCTGGTACATGTCATAATGTATATTAAGCTACCCACTATCTCTCTGTAACCTTTTGGATCAATTACATCACCTCCACTGTCAAAATGTAATTTCTGCTCAGATGGGGTGGATCTCGGTTTGCATTCAGACATTCCGAATCTGGCTAACATTTTCTCAATGTGCCTCTTTTGTGTCATTTTGATTTCTCCATCACTGTAGTTAAAAGCGATACCTAGGAAGTGTCTAAGGGGACCCATATCCTTCATCTTAAACCTTCTCTTCAGCATTTCTTTCACATCTTTCAGTATGGTGTTGTTGCTCGCTGCTATGATTAAATCATCAACCCACGCTAACATTGTGACTTCCTCGTTCCCAGATTTCCTGGTGTAGACAGTCAGAGCCGGCCCAAGGCATATGCCAACTATGCGGTCGCTTAGGGCCCCCACGCCACCAGGGGGCCCCAGAGAGCACCGAGACGTTGTGATAAAAAAGTAAATATATACATTAAATTTAAATAACACTGAACAATTTAAACGAAATTGTATTACACCAGAAAAAAATAATAATAATTTTGACAAAATACTAATACTAGGTTAATTTATGCCTCCTGTTGGGTGCTGCCACCGTTGGGCAAAAGTATTTAAGTATTTAATTTTGATTACAACTTTATTTTTCTGTAAGATAATGTGAATGTCATTTGATTCTATTTTGGATTTTGAACATTTTGCACACCATTGCACATCTGAAAGAAATTAAACTATTTAACGTGTTTACTATAAATGCAGTCTCCAGCCTGCTGATGTTACTTTCAAATAGTTAAATTAATGAGCCATACGCATACATCACTCTTTATGTAGAAGTTAATTAAACCATATTTATGAGTTTGCTATCCCTTTAAGGTTAAAAACAAGAATGACACCTGTATAATGTAAGATGATTACAAATAATGCTGATGATTGTGGGTCCGTTACACACATAACAGTGTAGCCTGTGGAATAATGAGGCATCTGGAGCTGAGGTGATGGTAGGGGGGCCCCAAATGAAATTCTGCTTAAGGACCCATAAAGGCTTGGGCCGGCCCTGTAGACAGTGGTCAGCATCATTTTGCACAAAACCATTCCCTGTAAGGTGATCATGCAGTAACATATTCCAGTTGCGACCGGACTGTTTTAACCCATACAATGACTTGTTGAGTTTACACACAAGGTGTTCACCTGTTTTTGACTTAACCTCAAAACCTTCCGGTTGCTCCATATATACCTCACAGTCCATGGGAGCATGCAAGTAAGCAGTCTTTACATCCATTTGGTGAAGGATAAGATCCTCCTTCACAGCTACCTGCATCAAAGCTCGGACAGAGGTCATATTAGCAGTGGGTGAAAAAGTCTCTTTGTAGTCAATCCCTTCCACCTGACCGTACCCCTTTGCCACATATCTGGCTTTACAAGTCTCAGATCCATCTGGGCCTTCTTTCACTGCATATACCCAGCGACCTCCCACTGCTTATTTGCCCCGTGGCAGTGGTGTCAGAGTGAACGTTTCATTCTCAGTTAAAGCTGCGGTCGGCAACTTTTTTTTAGTCATATTAGCTTGAACTGTCATGGGATTCTGGAAGTAGAATATTAAATAGGCTGTTTAGGAAAAATAACGAAATCTGTAGCTCCCTCTGAAGCCTGTAATCATGCTTGCAAAAACCGAGCGCTCCCGGCTGTTTTTAACCAATCAAGTTAGGGTGGAGGAATCCTACCTGTCAATCACAGCTTGTGCACACACTGCTGAGCGTGAGTCTGCCCCAGCTTGTGTGCGCTCACACTGGTGTGAACTCACGTGCACAACCTCGTCCACAGAGGGGGAGGGGTTTGGGGGGCGATTCGGAGCTTGTTAGAGGTTGGGGGAGGGACCTGAAAGTTGTATCAGTTCGAATTTTCCGACTTTAGACTCTAATTTTGAAAACCTGCCGACTGCAGCTTTAAGGATTGCATCTCATCTTTCATCGCATCACCCCACAATTTTGATTTTTGTGAATTAATTGCCTCATTAAACGTTTTAGGCACACCATAGGTCACTCTGTAGAAATAATCCACATTTTCTGTTTCATCACAATCTGCTTTGCACTGGTACTCTTTCAGGTATTCAGGGGCCTTTCTCTCCCTCACAGGATATCTCTGTTCTACCTGCTCTTTCTCTGTACCATCTACCTGGGTTGGACCTGCCTCAGCCTCCACACTAGGCTCTTCCGTCTCTTCAGACTGTCCCTGACCCTGCCTCACTACCTTTGGTGTCGCATCTCCATAGCTCTCTGTGTCTTCTTCCATGTCATAACTGGTCTGTGTCTGGCTATCTGTGCTGCCTTTAGTGATCGATTTCACTAGCCTATGTTTTAGGACTTTTCCTGTTTCCGGATAGTAGATGTTGTAAGCTGGGCTATATTTATCGTAGCCAACAAAGATCCCTTTGTCACACCTAGCATCCAGCTTCTTTTTGTCCTGCTTATACGTGTAACATTCTGATCCGAATACCTTCATATTAGACAGGTTGGGTGTTTTCCCTGTGAAAACACAGTAAGGTGTCTGCTCTAGACGCTTACTGTAACACCTGTTGCGAATCTGAGCTGCTGTTTGCACTGCATATGTCCACAAATGCTTTGGGAGGTTACTCTCCAACAGCATGCATCGCGCCATCTCAAATAATGTTCTCCATCCCCTTTCGGCCGTTCCATTCTGATGGGGCGAGTAGGGTGCACTTGTCTCGTGCCTTATACCATTACTCCTAAGTAAGGACTGGAACTCCTGCCCGGTAAACTCTGTACCGTTGTCAGACCTTATACACTTGATCTTCCCATAGGGAGCTACATCTGCTATGAATTTTTCTGTAGCTTGCGCTGCATAGCTTTTCGCCTTCAGAAAGTAGGGAAAAATCATCCCACTGTAATCATCAGTAAACGCTATTGCATATTTGTACCCATCTTTACCTGCTGGTTCTATGGGGCCGCACAAGTCTGTGTGCACTAGCTCAAGTATGGATGTAGCTTTTGCATCTGCCTGTCTGTTTCTGCTTTGTGTGAATTTGCCCTTCGTGCATATTTCACAGTTTTGGTTTGACTTATCATTTTTTACCTTAATAGACATCCCTTGAACCACATTCTCTAACTTTGCAATGTCATCAAAGTTACAATGGCCTAGGATGTTGTGCCACGTTTGCATATCATGACAACCATACACTTCATCCATATTTTCATTCTCAACTGTGCTAAGGTAATACAGCCTACCATACACATCCATTTTGAATTTTGTACCGTCCCTGTTGACCAGTCATCGCCGTCTTTAAATCGGACCTCGGCGCCGTTGCCTGTTGCTGCCTTGACAGAAAAGATGTTCTGTGGGAACGATGGGATGTAGAGCGCCTGCTTGAGTCTCGTTCTCACTCATCGTCCCTCGCTGTCCAGCAAGTAGACCTCGGCGTCTCCCCTCATCTTCGCCATTCCGCTCACCTTGCTTCCGTCGGCCAGCTCGATCACGTGGCCCTCGGGTCTGAAGCTCTTGTCCACCGTTTTGAACTTGGTGGGGTCGTTGATCATGTGCGATGTGGCTCCGCAGTCAACCATGTACTTTCATAGCTGCGCAGTTTACTTTTAAACTCGCCAAACGTCACGACTTCATCGGTCTGTGTAACGTGCACAACGAACGGTTTGTAGGACTCGGGTAGCCCTTTCACTACCATTGCAATCACAAGTCCATCACTGATTTGTTCGTCTGCTCTCTTTAATGACATGAAAATAGTCTCTGCTCGAATTATGTACTCGGTAATTGTCTCATCGCTAGCTTTGCAGAGTGAGGACAGTTCACAATAAAGACTCACGACACGTGGCTTGCCAACGTAATGCTTTCGCAGAATCGCCAATGCCTTTCTCCCGTCTCGTTCCGCTTCGCTCATCACTAACGATAAACTTGTGTTGTCCAAAACTTGCACAAGTTCCGCGTACGCCTCACCATTCTTTGCCTCATCTTCGGCGAGAGCTCCTTCATCCCCCTCGTCGATATCAGGCGTCTCCACGATGGTCTCCCTGAGACTCCGGAGCTCCATGTGAGCGAGGAACCTTGTTTCCCAAAGTTCATAATTTCTCTCTTCGCCGTCGAATAAAAGTCTGCTCCACCTGTGGCCTAAGTGACTGGGCCCATAACCTGTGGGGATATTAGCCATCTCTAGGCTATGCAGCAGCACTTGCGTTTTACTAGACACACAGTGAAGAACTTAACCGGCTAGCGTTGCTAGAAGAAATACACGGAGACCGTCTCTCTTTGGCTGAACACACTCACGCTCACTGCTGAGTCAGCCGTTTATTCAACATAATATACATGGTGGTGGCGCTGACGTCACTACGTCATATATACCTCATTGGATGCGCTGTATAACTTGGCTTTGCCTAAATAACAAAATATGCTTAACACTTTCATTCAGACTTTTTGTTTTTATCTTTACTTTCTGTGGTTTTATACTGGCTGCTCAGTGTGTTTATGCCCACAGACAACTGCCTAAAAAGCAGACTTTTAAAGACTCATAATGATAAGCATAAGCATTTTAAAACCTCTGCTGGCTGTTGATAATCAAAGAGGAGAGACATCTGGACCTGAACTTCCGTTACAATTAAGACTGAAAATGTGAATCTGTTCTTCCTACGTTAAACTTTTGACCTTTTTCAAATAACGAGGCAACTGAGAATGAAATTAAAAGGAAAGATGAAGCAAACCAAACAAAAGAAATGTGAACTACAATAACTAACTGCCACAACTAATCCAAAACACAATTTAAAACCCACTTCTGACCCATAGACACCAGTTTAAATGATGAATGAAGGGATGAGGACCAGTTTGGATAAAATGTATAATTACTGACAAAATCTGCAACACTTCTACGGTAAATGTTTATTTTTCAATCAATCCTTTCTTATTTATGACTTACCTAAATACAAAAAACTAGTCTTAGATACCCCCCCATGAGCTGTCACCTTACCGTGGTGGTGGGGTTTGCGTGCCCCAATGAGTCTGGGAGCTATGTTGCCCGGGGCTTTAAGCCCCTGGTAGGGTCACCCAAGGCAAACAGATCCAAGATGAGGGACCAGACAAAGAACAGCTCATAAAACCTGAAGAATATTATTGGACAACGTTTTCCTTTGCCTGGACGCAGGTCACCGGGGCCTCCCCCTGGAGCCAGGTCCAGGGGTGGGGCCAGGCAGCGAGCGCCTGGTGGCCGGGTCTGTGCCCATGGGGCTCGGTTGGGAACAGCCCAAAAATATGACGTGGGTCCCCCTTCCGACGGGCTCACCATCCGTGGGAGGGGCCAAAGGGGGTCGGGTGCAATGTGAACGGGGCGACAGCCGAAGGCAGAGACTATGGCGGTCTGATCCTCGGCCACTGAAGCCCCCCCACCCGGCTGTGCGCCGGTATATCGGTGAGTGAGTTAGGGTGGGGGGACGAGTCCTTACTGTTGTTTGTACTTATGCACCAAACAGCAGTTCAGAGTACCCACACTTTTTGGAGTCCCTGGAGGAGAAACTGGAGAGTGCTCCTCCGGGAGACTCCCTCGTCCTGCTGGGGGACTTCAATGCTCACGTGGGCAATGACAGTGAGACCTGGAAGGGCGTGATTGGGAGGAACGGCCCCCCGATCTGAATCAGAGTGGTGTTCTGTTATTGGACTTCTGTGCTCGTCATGGACTGTCCATAACGAACACCATGTTCAGGCATAAGGGTGTCCATATGTGCACTTGGCACCAGGACACCCTAGGCCGCAGCTCGATGTCGACTTTGTGGTCGTATCGTCGGACTTGCGGCCGTATGTCCTGGACACTCGGGTGAAGAGAGGGGCGGAGCTGTCAACTGATCACCACCTGGTGATCCCCACCTCCGGCAGAGCTTCAACCATGTCCCGGGGGAGGTGGGGGACATTGAGTCCGAATGGGCCATGTTCCGTGCGTCCATTGTTGAGGCGGCTGTGGCTGTAAGGTGGTCGATGCCTGTCGTGGCGGCGACCCCCGAACCCGCTGGTGGACACCAGGTGGTGAGGGAAGCCGTCAAGCTGAAGAAGGAGTCCTATCGGGCCTTTTTGGCCAGTGGGACTCTGGAAGCAGCTGATGGGTACCGACAGGCCAAGCGGAACGCAGCCTCGGTGGTTGCTGAGGCAAAAACTCGGGCTTGGGAGGAGTTCGGGAAGGCCATGGAGAACGACTTCCGAACAGCCTCGAAGAGATTCTGGTCCACCATCAAGGGGGGGAAGCACCGTGTATGGTGAGGACGGGGCTCTGCTGACTTCTACTAGGGACGTTGTGAGTCGGTGAGGGGAATACTTCGAGGGCCTCCTCAATCCTACCGACACGCCTTCCGATGAGGAAGCAGAGTTGGGGAGCTCGGACGTGGGGCCTCCCATTTCTGGGGCGGACGTTGCCGAGGTGGTCAAAAAGCTCCTCGGTAGCAAGGCCCCCGGGGGTGGATGAGGTTCACCCGGAGTTTCTCAAGGCTCTGGGTGTTGTAGGGCTGTCTTGGTTGACACGCCTCTGCAGCATTGCATGGACATCGGGCGGGGAGTCCTGTGGGGGGTGCTCCGGGAGTATGGAGTGCCGGACCACTTGATATGGGCTGTTCGGTCTCTGTATGACCGGTGTCAGAGTTTGGTCCGTATTGCTGGCAGTAAGTCGGACATGTTTCCTGTGAGGGTTGGACTCCGTCAGAGCTGCCCTTTGTCATCGATTCTGTTCATAATTTTTATGGAGAGAGTTTCTAGGCGCAGCCAGGGCATTTAGGGGGTCCGTTTTGGCGACCTCAGAATCAGAAACATTTAGAATTCAGATACTAATAATTTTGATTTTTTTTTTTTAACTGTCCTTGTGTGAATTGGAATAATTTGGAATTGAATAAACTGAATTTGATTGTATTGTGATAGTTTTACAATCAATTGGACTGTATCTTTGAGGGGCCTTGAGATGATATTTGTTGTGTTTTGGTTCTATATAAATCAAACTTATTTTATATTCATACCTTACAATAAACACCTGGTGTAAAGAGTCAAATTAATCAAAATTACATGAATTACATACTGAATAGGACACAGATCTAAAAGGGAGAACTGATTCAAACTTTTAACGAATAAAACAAACAACAACATGTTATAGTTCAGCACATAATTCTCTGAACTTATATAAAGATTTTTATCTGTCACTGAGCACAGCTTCAAGGGTAATTTAGTTATTTTATAACAAGAGATAAAGCCGCTCCTCTTGCTGAAATGTGGCAAAGCCTGATGAACTTTGTCTTCTTCCTGCTCTCAAACACTGCGGCTGCAGTCTGTCCACATATTTCTTTGTTCCCTCCCCTTCACCTGTGTTGTTGTGGGTGTAACTAACATGTGGTGAATCATTTCACTCACACATGATTCGTTAACTTGAACTGACGTCAGAATGTGTCATTGCTGCGTTTGTCAGTAGATCTCAGATAAGTTTCAGCTTTGAGGAAGTGAAACTCAGTCAGTCGCTGTTGTTGAGAGGAGAAATGGCTCAGAAAGGAGTTCAGCTGGACCGAGAAAGCTTCTCCTGTTCGATCTGCCTGGATCTGCTGAAGGATCCGGTGACTATTCCCTGTGGACACAGCTACTGCATGAGCTGTATTAAAGGCTTCTGGGATGGAGAGGATCAGAAGGGAATCCACAGCTGCCCTCAGTGCAGGAAAACTTTCACAGCGAGGCCTGTCCTGGGGAAAAACACCATGTTAGCTGATTTAGTGGAGCAGCTGAAGAAGACTGGACTCCAAGCTGCTCCTGCTGATCACTGCTATGCTGGAGCTGAAGATGTGGCCTGTGATTTCTGCTCTGGGAGAAAACTGAAAGCCATCAAGTCCTGTTTATCCTGTCCGGCCTCTTACTGTGAGAATCACCTTCAGCCTCATTATGATGTGGCTCCATTAAGGAAACACAAGCTGGTGGAGCCCTCCAAGAAGCTCCAGGAGAACATCTGCTCTGTTCACGATGAGGTGATGAAGATGTTCTGCCGTACCGATCAGAAGTGCATCTGTTATCTCTGCTCTGTGGAGGAACATAAAGGCCACGACACAGTGTCAGCTGCAGCAGAAAGGACTGAGAGGCAGAGAGAGCTGGAGGGGAGTCGGCAGCAGATCCAGCAGAGAATCCAGGACGCAGAGAAAGATGTGAAGCTGCTTCAGCAGCAGCTGGAGGCCATCCATCAGTCTGCTGATAAAACAGAGGAGCACAGCCAGAAGATCTTCAGCCAGCTGATCCGTCTCCTCCAGAAAAGAAGCTCTGATGTGAAGCAGCAGATCAGATCCCAGCAGGAAGCCGAAGGGAGTCGAGTCAAAGAGCTTCAGGAGAAGCTGGAGCAGGAGATCACTGAGCTGAAGAGGAAAGATGCTGAGCTGCAGCAGCTCTCACACACAGAGGATCACAGCCAGTTTCTGCACAGCTGCCCCTCAGTGGCAGCACTCAGGGGGGCTACACACTCATCCAGCATCCAGATCCGTCCTCTGAGGCACTTTGAGGATGTGACAGCAGCTGTGTCAGAGCTCAGAGATAAACTACAGGACATCCTGAGAGAGGAATGGGCCAACATCTCACTGAGAGTCGCTGAAGGGGATGTTTTACTGTCACAGCCAGAACCAGAACCAGGACCAGAACCAGAACCAGGACCAGAACCAGAACCAGAACCAGAACCAGAGAGCAGAGCTGGATTCTTAAAATATTCATGTGAAATCACACTGGATCCAAACACAGCACACATACTGCTGTTACTGTCAGAGGGGAACAGAAAAGTGACAGTAATGGATCAACTTCAGTCTTATTCTGATCATCCAGACAGATTCACTGTGTGGCCTCAGGTCCTGAGCAGAGAGAGTCTGACTGGACGTTGTTACTGGGAGGTGGAGATGAGAGGGGGAACAGTTGGTGTAGCAGTCGCATACAAGAACATCAGCAGAGCAGGAAGTGGGACTGAATGTGCATTTGGTCGTAATGACAAATCTTTGGCATTAAATTATAACCAAAACAGTTATTCATTTCTGTACAACAACATAAAAACCTACATCTCAGGTCGTCGGGCCTCCAGAGTGGGAGTGTACCTGGATCACAGAGCAGGTATTCTGTCCTTCTACAGCGTCTCTGGAACCATGACTCTCCTCCACAGAGTCCAGACCACATTCACTCAGCCGCTCTGTGCTGGACTTTATGTTTGGAACTCTGGATCCTCAGCAAATTTCTGTTAGCTTAAGTAGACAAAAGTTAGTTGATAAAAACAGAGTTTTCCTCTAACATTAGCTGGTTTTAAAGCTTAATAATTGACCAGAGTTTTGTTTAATTTAACTTTTCACCTTCATTTGCTGATATTGTGCTTTTTCCCATCTTTTTATTAATGTATTCACCATCACATGCTTTTATTCTTTTCTGCCCACGAGCTCTTTAAGCTACATGAGATGGGTGCTGTTGTTTTTCACAGCTTTGGGGGCCATAGTTCCACTAAAATGAATCCATTGTAAACGCGTACACTGGCCCTTTGGATAGCCACGATACTTTATAATGTGTCACAGTTCCACAGTCCAGTGGACTCGTTCAGACTTGTTTTCTGTATTTTTAAGAGTATTTTGTCTACTTTACATGTATATAAAGTTGTAAATAATTCATTAGGACACATCTTAGCGGTGTTGTCTTTTGAAATGCTGAGAAAAAGATTTTCACGGTTCATTTTGAAATGTCAAGGACCAAAGATAAAACAAGCTAACATCATCTCAGCCTCTTTTCTGTTAACACGGTGGCAGATAAAATACAGGTAAGAACATTTTTCTCTAATTATCTGCATGTTTTTTGTAGCGTGATAGAATGGATTTTATTAAGTTTTCTTTGAGTTGTAATTTTAAGAACGAGCGATCTTAATAACCACAGAGAATAAAGATACTCTGACTGGGATATAATCTATGTTTAAATGTAAAACATAAACTGTGTGATGCTGATGTTTTACTTGATAAAATCACAACATGATGTATAAGCAAGTTTTTTTTTGGTTTAATATTTTTTATTGATGTGTAGAGTAACAGAGGCACTTACATATAGCGGTATACAATGGTGTGGTCATTAAAAATGTTTGTATACACCCTTAAATTTAGATTATATTTTTTTTTATGAAAAAAAAGGCCAAATAGACTATGCAATGAAAAAGGATTTATGACATAGTCTGTTTAAGATGATTAAACTGTCCGCATAAACATAACAGATAAATTACATAAATAATAGAGAAAAATAAAATAAAATAAATAAATAAAAGAAGAAAGAATTAATGCAACATATTTACTGCTTCAGCTGTTTTTCAATCACACTTACACCTTTGATTTAGTTTTACTCAAATTTGTAAAAAAAAATTCTCTTGTAGTTTTACACTTTAGCTTACTTTGTGTGTATTTAATCTCATATTTTCATATTTCTCTTAAATATCCTGAGGTGGTGGCGCACTCTCACTATGTATTTGGAAAACATCAATAAAGTTTTCATGGTGAAGTAAAAATGCTTCCGGCTTCTTTCTTGGGTTACCCGTCCATCCTTTTATTTTGAAGTCAAAATGTCTGCGTTTCCGGTGCCGGCCCCAGCTGACAGCCTGCCGCTTGATGCAGCTCTGGCCGGAGATGTTTTGGAGGTGAGATTTCTGATATGAACTTGTTTTTTATCGGTTTTTCACATCCTGTTTTATGGAGCCGTGTTGTGTAGCTTGGTCACGAGGCTCTGAACGTTGTCTCGTAGTTTCGGAGTGTGAGGTTAGTGAGGCGAAGGGTCGCCATTGTGTTTGTTATTTTTAATATTACCTCTGCGGGACAAGCTAGCATTGCGGCTAGCCGGCGGATGTAGCCACTCTGGGGGTACTTTTCAAAATAAGGCAAGGCAAGGCAATTTTATTTATAGAGCACAATTCGTACACAAGGCAATTCAAAGTGCTTCACGGCTACATAAAATCACAAGAAGGCAATAAAATCATTAAAAAGAAATAAAAAGAAATAAAAAAATAATAATAATTTAAAAAAATTAAAAAACCCATTAAAAATAATCATTAATTAATTAATTTTGTCATATGCACAGCTAAATAGAACTGGATGGATGAAATAAAACCTAGTTGATTCATCCATCGCGTATTATTCCATTTAGGCCTGATTCACACACACGTGTGTTGACCCTTGACAGATTTGTTTGAACTGGGTGACATCTTGTGTTACTTTAATGAGTTCTGAGTCCATTCCTTCACTCTGCTACTTGTGGAGGAAAGTTGAAAGTAGTTCAACCTTTTCAAGTGGCGGAAGAGGCACCAGCCAATCAAAATGTTTAACTGCTTGTGTGTCTGATCTTGTGACTGATTATCGCTATAATTCCAGGCATCGGGCCTGTCTGAAAGCGTTAAAGCACCTTAAACCCCCCCTTATTTCACTGAGAAGTCACCAGGGCGTGGATTAGGTCACACTACTGATGGTAATACATCATACATACATCCTATAAACTTTAAAGAGTTCTTTTAATTTGAATCGGTTGGCCGATGTTCAAAGTTTTCTCCTCATTCAAACAGATGTTTGAACTTTGAAGAAAAAGTCATAACCGACATAAAAAAAATTGACTCTTTTATTCATTTCTCTCAATAACTAATGAACCAAAATCTCATAACATTAGTTCTCGCTTGTCAATAATGAATATTAGTTGTTTTCTTTGTTTAGAAAAACTGAAAACTTTGTACGTTTGATTTTCAGACGAGTTTCTTGTCACAAAAAGATGTTTTTTGACCAAATATCTAACCCGTCCATGAATTTATTCAGCTGTCCTTAGTCAAGTCAAGTCAAGTCTTTTATTGTCAGATGCACAGAACAAAAGAGTCGGACTGGGCACTGAAAGCCGTACAGCAGCTACCATAACAAGACATAACATGCCGTAACGTGACATGTCATAAGTACTCTGACAAAAACAGTAACAATAAATAGGCAACGTGGAGACTACAATATACATTTTAACTCTAATTACAAGAGCTGTACTGAACATATAATACACATAATAGCCTATGCTAATCTAAGACCTATACTAACCTATAAGGTCAAATAAAAAATACAATATTGTGCAATATTGCAAGTTGCAGTGCAAACAGCAGTGGAGGTAAGCATGTGTAAAGTATGAAGTGTGTAAAGTACAAGTGTAAGTGTCGAGTGTGTAAGTGATGAGAGTGCATTATAGTCCATGCATTAGATATCCAACATGTGTAACTTAAAAACATACCTGTATGTTTATGCATGTTAAATGGATGTAGAATTTTGCACATGGGTTATAACACCAAATGTTGTGCTTTTATATATTTTTTTTATTTCTTTTTTTTATTAATCCTTTTGGCAGACAGATAAACAAAAATTATAGATGTACACCAGTCTTCTGTCCCTTTTGAATATATCATATGAACATTAACTCACAATCCAAACTACAGAGCAAACAAACAACGACAAAAAAAAGACAAACAAAGTTCCTACATTATGTTGTGCTTTTATACTGAAATGAAGCTGACTTCCGGTTTCCGGTGGTCGTGTTTTTTAACTTGATGCTGTTGTTTTGAAAACGGCACACTGAGCTGCAGTGAGCTGCAGTCCTCATCTGTCCTCCGCTTTATCACTCGTTTCTCTCGAGGACTTAAAAAAAAATAAATAAATTATTTCCATTTTCATCCACCTCCTCGTGAGCGAGCACGGGATGATAATCTGTAAATTGACAGCTTCTCGCGGCCGGCTGGGAGGACAGCTGCTGCGGAGCCGGGGTTGCCCTTGAGTCGGGGAGGAGTTTTTATTAAAAAAAAAGAAAGAAAAAGGAGGAGGAGGGGGGCCGTGATAATGCTCTGTGGCGGAAGAAGAAGTAAGATTGTGAGTGTGTGATCTTCCTCCGCAGGGCCGTCAGGGATGCGCTGCGGGCTCTGCAGGGTCACTTCATCCCAGCCGGCCGCGGAGCAGCAGCAGCGGGAGGGACGCATCTGCAGGGAGTCCCGGCTCTGGAGCTCCGGTGGGGCTGAGGAGGCCTGACCGGTCCCGTCCTCCGGATATAGATGCTGCAGGGAAGGCAAGTGTGCGCGACAAGATAAACAAACCCAGAGGGGTGTCCTGTCTGCTGCAGATAAGCAGGAGTGTTGCCTTTTTTTTTCTTTTTCTTTTTTTTTGGGGGCCTCTTTGGGTTCCACAGACTGTTTGCGGAGTAGATGTGCCCATTAATAATGAAAACCACGGGCAGCAGCCCCTGAATTGTAAATGTGTTCTCGGACAGGGCTGGTCTCCTAGGTTTCTGAGCCTTAAAGGGAGGTGCGTTGGACTGAAAATTATGGCTGACCACGAGGAAGCTGAGTTGTCAGAGTCTCTCCGGAAGGAGGACGGATTTTCCAGCGAGCCGGAGGAACCGGCTTCAGACTTCAAAGCTAAAAGTTTGCCCGTTTTAAATGAAGCACGGCCCCAAGAGAAGAGCCTCCTGGGCGGCTCGGCGCGCATGTCCATAACCGCCGAGGAGAGCGCGGAGTTCATCGAGCCGCCCGCCGAGGCCGAATCCTTCCAGGCCGAGTCCCCGACCAGGACAAGCTACCCGGCCAAGCCGGGGAAGTCGGCCCTGAACAGGCCGAGCTCGTACATGGAGAGCACGGAGATCCGCAGGAGTAAAAACATGGCCAGGAAGAAGCCGCCGGGCTTCTTCACCTCCAGGCTGGGCCGCATCCGTCTGCCCAGTAAGAAGCACCTGGACGCCATCTTCCAGGACTCCCGCTGCTTCCTGTTCTGCATGTGCTACCTGACCTTCATCCAGTCGCTCATGGTGTCGGGCTACCTCAGCAGCGTCATCACCACCATAGAGAAGCGCTACAGCCTGAGGAGCTCCGAGTCGGGCCTGCTCGTCAGCTGTTTCGACATCGGGAGCCTCCTGGTGGTCGTCTTCATCAGCTACTTTGGTGGGCGGGGCCAGAGGCCTCGCTGGCTGGCGGTGGGAGGGATCCTAATCGCCGTGGGCGCCGCCCTCTTCTCCCTGCCTCACTTCATCTCCCCGGCCTACCAGATCCAGGAGGTCAACTCTTCCTCGGGCAACATGGGGCTGTGCATGAACAGCAACGCCAGCGGCAGGGATCGCGTCGACATCACTTCCTGTCCCAGAGACCAGGAGGGCAACGAGCACAACCTGTATGTGGCGCTGTTCGTGGTCGCGCAGATCCTGGTGGGCATGGGGTCCACGCCCATCTACACGCTCGGCCCCACCTACCTGGACGACAACGTGAAGAAGGAGAACGCCTCGCTGTATCTGGGTAAGAGTTTGTGGGGAAAGTGGGAGGAGTTTAAAGGTGTCGCCAAGGCTGTGTTCGAAATTACATACTGCATACAACATACTTCCATTCTGCATACTACATACTACATACTACATACTACATACTGCATACTACATACTTCCATTCTGCATACTACATACTACATACTGCATACTACATACTTCCATTCTGCATACTACATACTGCATACTACATACTGCATACTGCATACTGCATACTGCATACTACATACTACATACTTCCATTCTGCATACTACATACTACATACTACATACTGCATACTGCATACTTCCATACTACATACTGCATACTACATACTTCCATTCTGCATACTACATACTGCATACTGCATACTGCATACTACATACTTCCATTCTGCATACTGGATACTGCATTCTTCCATACTTTATACTACATACTTCCATACTACATACTTCCATACTACATACTACATACTACATACTACATACTGGCCTCTATATCAGAAGTTGGCCTCTATATCAGAAGTTATTCGATCAATAAGAATTCGCTTCGACTTGTTTGGTGACACTCGTGATTTCTGAGCTGTTTTACAGTGTCAGAGCTAAACTTCTTATTCAGCTGCATCTTTAAGGGTTATATGTGCAGCTGGCATGACATAAACGTGCATTAATTTGCAGAAATAACTCTTTTCCAGCAGGAATCCACTCTCGTCTTGATTTTTATTTGATTTGTCGGGCGATCGGTGTGTTTCTGTGTAGAAGAAGAGTCATAGGATGTGTTTAACTGGCCATTTCACGTGAGCAGAGCCCGAAGAGTTGAGAAAAGATCCCACAGAAAGAGGAGGTTCACCACATGGCGACTCACCACTGATAATTGATCCCCTACCTACTGGGTTTATACACTGTAACGAATTGCTGTATATTTACAGTATCCGACTGTATTTTACAATAATTGTAAAATACTGTTGAATATTCATCCCTCACATGTAAATTAACAGTTAAATCAGTCATTTAACAATACCAGTAGATAACTGTAATTTAACAGCATAAAACAGTATTTGTAATGAATTGATGTCGAAATCCAAAACACGTTATTATACTGTTAAATAAATTACGGTAGATGCGCTGTAAAATTACTAAAACACAGTTATCCTACCGTCATGGACTGTAATCCAAAAAAACAGTATTATACTGTTTGATAAATAACAGTAGTTGCACTGTAAAGTAACTACATTTACCATTATTCTACAGTCATATACTGTAATCCAAAAAACGTTAATATACTGTTAATATAAATAACAGTAGTTGCACTGTAAAATATTTTACAGGGAAATTCTTTACAGTGTAGATATTCCTGCATCCAAACTTAATCAGGTTCTGTCTTGTGAGATCTGCAAATTATATAACTGGATCAAAACTAATAAACTTATTTTAAATATATCAAAAACAACGAGTATAATATTTGGTTCCAAGTATAGATTATCACATAATCCTAAATTGAATATACAAGTAAATGGTAAGACTATACAGCAAGTAAAAAGGGTGAAGCTTCTCGGACTTTGGCTTGATTGCACATTGTCATGGTCTGATCACATCAATAAAGTGGTTGCCAAAATGGGCAGAGCTGTTGCCATAACGCGTAAATGTGCTCCATTCGTCAATTCACAGTTGTTTAGTCGTGTTGTTCGTACATTGGTTTTATGTCATTTAGATTACTGTTCAGTTGTATGGTCTGCTGCATCAAATTGTCTTCTTAGTAAACTACAGGTGGCTCAAAATAAGGCTGCAAGACTGGTTCTTGGTTGTTCATCAAGAACTAGTGTTGCAGTGATGCATGAACGTCTTGCTTGGCAGATGGTCAAGCATAGACTATCGGCTAATATATTAATATATTTTCACAGAATTATAAATACTCACACTCCTAAATTTCTTCATGATAACATAATTTATTGCTCAAATACACACTCACATTATACTAGAGGGGCAAGTAGTGGACAGATCACTTTACAACTGCCTAAGTCTGAATCCATGAAGAGGACTGTTTTCTATCGGTCAGCTGTGCTATGGAATGATCTTCCAGTGGTGGTTCGTGAAATCAAAGGGAAAATTGTCTTTAAAAAGAGACTAAAAATATATTTGTTCTCATCTTGATGATGTAATATAGCAAGGTTATGTTAGGGCATAAATGAAGCGCATGTTGTTTTTCATTATTTTATTGTTTGTATTTTAATGTATACTTTCGGTATTGCTGTTTTTGTGCTTTGTATGTTTTGTCGGGACCCCAGGAAGACTAGCTGTCGTTTTGGCATCAGCTAATGGGGATCCTTTTAAATAAACAAATAAACAAACATGAATTCCACACATTTAACAGTAAAGTTCGCAGCCTCTGTTGTACGAGAAGCTTTAGTTTGATCTGTCGTGTGCATCTGAACTTGGCTGAGGTTGAATATATCAAATGTTTCTCATTCATCATTTGTTTTTCTAACGTACGAGATGGTTTGTTCCTCAACCATTTGGGCCACTGATACCTGAGATGAAGCGTTCGCCTCTTATCTGTTGAGTCTGATCAGAGATGCACTGCAGACGGTCTGAGTAGAAGCTGCCGTCATCACGCTGCAAACCGCTCTGCAGCTGCAATAATCGCCTCACGCCTAAGTTGGATTATCTCACGGGTGTGATCCTGTGAATCTTATGGGAATCTACCCGACACTGCAAGTTAAGAATGACCGACGGCACGTTAGAAACCACCTGAGTCATCAAGCGATCGCTGCAGCTTTGTCTTTGTGGAAACCCTGGCAGTTCAGATTCAGCCTGTTTTTATGACTGGTTAAAGGTCTGTGACGTGCATTTAGTCTGAGAGTCCTGGACTCCATGAGGGACCATCTGCTCAGCTGCTGCTCCAGCTGTGTTTGAGCCCAAAAAGCAAACTGGCTGCTTGTTTTACACTCACTTAGGTTTGTCCTGTATGACTGGATCGGCTCCTCTGCTGCAGTTAGACGGGGTTGGTTGGCTCGTCCATGCCGTGATACCCTGGATTGTAGATTGCACAGTGAGTGCCACATACTGTACACATCTGCTGATTTAAAGGGACAGTTCGCCTCTTTTGACATGAAGCTGTGTAACATCCCATATCAGCAACATCATTTCTGAACATCTTCTTACCCCCTGCTGCGTCCTGTGAGCAGAGTTCCAGCCTCGTTTTGGTGTTGATGAAGGTAGTCCGGCTAGTTGGCTGGGGTTTAAAAAATAAAGCGTTTTGCTTCTCAAAACAATATGCGTTCAACAGAGTAATACATTTGCATCACAAAATCGTTCTCCAGGAAAAAGTCAGACCTCACAAATGCTTGGCCCTATTTTCTCTCCCTTCGTATCACTGCCTGCTGTTATGCTCTTAGCTGTTTGGTTTTGGAAGGAAATGCACTTATGATTTCTTGTGACCTGAAGTCCTTTAGCCTACCGATGTGGAACACAGTTACTGTAAGTCGCTTTGGATAAAAGCGTCTGCAGAATGACCGTAATGTAATGTAAATACACTCATTGGTATCTTAAATAACATTTGACACAAAAAAAACTTGAGAAAATAGCTAAAAAAACACTCTTTTCCACGGCTGAAAGTGATTTAAAAAAAGAGCCAAACGTGAAGCTTACAGTCTTTATTGATGAAGAAAAGCAGCAAATCTGCACGTTTGAGAAGCAGAGATCAGCAATGATTGGCTTTACCTCCTGTTATTTGGCTGAAATGATCCATAAAACCGATTTTAAAAAAAAAAAAAAAAAAAAAAAAAAAAGCAGATTTAAAGTGATACTCCGGAGTAGATTCAACCTGGGGTCATTTGAACCGTGACATCCAGCCAAGTAGCCCACCCGCAGTTTTTTCGATATTGACTGAACATCAGCTGAGTTACTGAGTTATCCCGAATAGCTTTGTACAAGGGTTAATGGATCCTGGTCCGTATCTCCAAAATTACCACACTAAAATCACATGCCATGACACCAAACTTCTACAGTAGTACAAATATGGTCTGTACTCACCAAACTATGCATTTGGAAGTTTGAAAATAGTCCAGGAGTTAATTATTATCAACACAAGCCTGATAGCTTCTCTGCAGCTAAAGCTGCGTCGACGTCACTTCAGAGAGCTGGGAGCTTCAAAATAAGATGAGGGTTGATCTACTACTGTAGACAACAAAGCAAGGCTGCTCAGTTTCTCCATTGATAAAATAACTTCACAACTCTACAACATAAAAATTCATAAAAAAACATGTAGAATATAGCATATACTTTGTTGTCTACAGTAGTAGATCAACCCTCATCTTACTTTGAAGCTCCCAGCTCTCTGAAGTGACGTCGACGCAGCTTTAGCTGCAGAGAAGCTATTAGGCTTGTGTTGATAATAATAAACTCCTGGACTATTTTCAAACTTCCAAATGCATCGTTTGGTGAGTACAGACCATATTTGTACTACTGTAGAAGTTTGGTGTCATGGCATGTGATTTTAGTGTGGTAATTTTGGAGATACGGACCAGGATCCATTAACCCTTGTACAAAGCTATTCGGGATAACTCAGTAACTCAGCTGATGTTCAGCCAATATCGAAAAAACTGCGGGTGGGCTACTTGGCTGGATATCACGGTTCAAATGACCCCAGGTTGAATCTACTCCGGAGTATCACTTTAATGCTTCCACACTGACTACAGCTGCCATCCTCCTCTTAATAATCTCTTAAGAGAAACCTCAAATGTTTGGTGAAGCAGAGGCGAGTCGTTAGAACAATTAAACATAAATCTCCTCCGTGATATCATTCAGCAAACATTGAGCATTAGTATCGTCCATTTATTGATACTCACATGCTACGCAGATGGAAACGTGTGTCCACAGAAACAGCACAGATGGCACTGCAGAGGCTTTAACAGGCCACAGTCTGAGTGGAAAGCTCTCCGACACATCTGGACTCGGCTGCAGGGATTTGCTGCTGTTCGGCTTCCGGATTATTAGTGAATCCCATGCTGAGGTTGCTCTGATGAGCCAACTGTGAGCCACGCTTTTCAGCTCATCTCGAAGGCCGTGGATGAAGTTTTTAACACCAAACTGGTAACGCTACTTCTTTCACATTTGACAAATGTCGAGCTGAAACTCGAGCGTTACTTCCCCACAATGTTAGAAGCTCGTCTGCAACGTGATAAATGCATTTCACAGATGCCACAGATACGGCTGACCACACTATATTACTCCAAACAACTGGAGAACTGGGCGGGTCTTTCCAGACTGTACTAAACTGGTTCAAAACATACTTGGAGAACAGGAAGTACTTTGTGTCAATAGGTAACTTTACATCTGAGCAGACAAGAATCCCATGTGGAGTTCCCCAAGGTTCCATCCTGGGACCTCTTCTGTTTAACATCTACATGCTCCCACTGGCACAGTTGTATAAAAAAAACAACAAAATAAACTACCACAGCTATGCAGATGACACACAGATATATATTACAATGTCACCAGGACACCGAGGCCCTGTACAGGCTCTTGGTAAATGCATTGAGGAGATTAATGACTGGATGTGGTACAACATTCTCCAGCTAAACAAAAACAAGAACTGAGGTAATCGTCTTTGGAGCCAAAGAGAAACGATTACAGGTCACCACAGAACTTCAATCTATACACCTAGAAACTACCAACCAGGCCAGAAATCTGGGTGTAGTGATGGACTCAGACCTAAACTTGGAAAAACACATTAAGGCAGTAACAAAGTCAGCCTACTATCACCTCAAGAATATATCAAGGTTAAAAGATCTGATGTGTCAGCAGGACCTGGAAAAACTAGTCCATGCATCCATCTTCAGTCGGCTTGATTACTGTAACAGCATCTTTACAGGTCGACCTAAAAACTGCAGCTTATTCAGAACTCTGCTGCTCGAGTCCTCACTGAGACCAAAGAAGTGGACCCCATCAGTCCAGCTCTGAGGTCTTTACACCGGCTGCCTGTCCATCAGAGGATAGACTTTAAAGTTCTGATGCTGGTCTATAAAGCTCCGAATGGTCCAGGACCAGAATGCATCAGGGACCTCCTGACCCAGTATGAACCCTCCAGACCCCTCAGCTCATCTGGATCCGGTCTTCTATCAGTTCCCAGAGTCAGAACCAGACATGGAGAAGCTGCGTTCAGCTTCTATGCTCCACATGTCTGGAACAAACTCCCAGAAAGCCTCAGATCAGCTGAAACACTCAGTGGGGTCACATGGCTCTGAAAGGATCAGATTATTGGCTAAATTACAATAAGAATGAGTTATTAATGGGTAATTCTCCTTTCAGTGCCATGTAACCCCACTGAGTGTATTTAAAGGGACAGTTTGCCTCTTTTGACATGAAGCTGTGTGACATCCCATATCAGCAGCATCATTTCTGAACATCTTCTTACCCCCTGCTGCGTCCTGTGAGCAGAGTTCCAGCCTCGTTTTGGTGTTGATGAAGGTAGTCCGGCTAGTTGGCTGGGGTTTAAAAAATAAACCAAAACAATATGCGTTCAAAAGAGTAATACATTTGCATCACAAAAAAGTCAGACCTCACAATCGCTTGGCCCTATTTTCTCTCCCTTCGTATCACTGCCTGCCGACAGCCGCGCCTGTTACAGTGTTTGCTGCTCGGTCTGCACTTCGGTCTGCACAGCAGGCAGTGATACGAAGGGAGAGAAAATAGGGCCAAGAGATTGTGAGGTCTGACTTTTTCCTGGAGAACGATTTTGTGATGCAAATGTATTACTCTGTTGAACGCATATTGTTTTGAGAAGCAAGACGCTTTATTTTTTAAATCCCAGCCAACTAGCCGGACTACCTTCATCAACACCAAAACGAGGCTGGAACTCTGCTCACAGGACGCAGCAGGGGGTAAGAAGATGTTCAGAAATGATGTTGCTGATATGGGATGTCATACAGCTTCATGTCAAAAGAGGCGAACTGTCCCTTTAAGTCCAGGTTGAAGACACACCTATTTTCAGCTGCGTTTGAATAAAGCTCCAAATCTGAAGCTTGAGTTTCAAAACTTAATCACATTTTAACTCCTGATTTTATCTGATTTTCTTGTTTCTTTCTTTTTTGTTTAAAATTTAAATCCTGCTTTTTATTTCTCCTGTTTTAATGTCTGTTTAAAGCGCTTTGAATCGCCTTGCTGTTGAATTGTGCCGTACAGATAAACTGGTCAGCATCCTAAGCTGTGCAGTTTTTGGGTTGTTTAGCTTGTTTCCCCACATTTTTCCACCACATGGCGTGTCAGGTGAACTGCGTGACCTCAGGACCGCCCCTCCTCCTTTCACATCCCTTTTTCTCAGAAATTCTCGCCCCAGTAGCCTCAAACAAGGTAAAGCCTGCAGTAATGAAATCGGCGAATGAGAGCATGCTTTATGAAAGAGGGAACGGGGCCTGCAGTGATGAGGGGGGGAACACTGAGAGGCTTGGCTTCGGGTTGAGCTTTTTGTTCTTCTGGAACTCACCAGAGTAGCAGAAAAGGAGAAGCTCTGATGAGTGGAGCAGCTGGATGGGGGGGGAGTGTCACCTGGAGAGTGGAACCGGATCGTAATTGGGACACTTTCCAGCTTTAACTCCTAAAAACAAAGAAAACTTTTGGAATAATGATGCAGAATATGTTTAATAAAGGAGTTTTCTCCTGGTTTTACTGACACAAATTGACATCTTTCAGCTGTTTCTCTGCCTTCTTTTTAAAAGAAATTGTGATTTTTTTTTTGTGAAACAGTGAAAAGGAATCTATTGGGAAATGGTGGCTTTGGGAGTTTTAACAGCATGTTGCAGTGACATGGGCCCCCCACATGTTTGAAAGGGGAACTCAGCCCCTCGGTGCCTCTGAGTCCTGCACACTGGACCTTTTTAAAGCTTCGTTTATTGAATTGAAGCATACTTAATTATTTACCGAAGTGGAGGGCTGATGAGAAAGAAAGTAATGACGTTTATTGAACTTGTGCAAAAGGAAAGCGGCTCCAGAAAGTGTTTGTCTGGTTTGACCCACTTGTCCTCTAACCGTCGGCGTTCAGTTGTTTTTTTTGTGGCCGCTGAAGGAAAACCGTTTGTTTGTCAGTTTCCATTCAGCGGCGTGCAACCAGGGGGGCTGCAGAAACGTGTCGGCCGTGGTCAGTTGGGTTAACAGCAGCCGTCTCAGTTCTTGGAACGAGGACCTTTTGAAAACGGTCGTTTATTTTCAGTCCCAGTCCTGAAACCCACACTGTGACACAGTCCTGCCTCTCTGGGGCCTGTAGATGTTCAATGTTCACACTGTGAAGGTGCATCGTGGGACCAGGTCCACCGTCACGATGTCCACGCTTTTCATTTTGTGGCACAACAGTCTGTAAAAGGCCTTTTTTTTTTTTCACTAACACATTAGAAATCCTGCTCCCGTCTGCCAGATTAATGATGGATTAATCAGTCGGCTGATTAATTTGGGTTATTTTAAGATGATCAGGATCAGGTGGCTGTTTCACGTGGTTGGCAGTTTTTTCTCTCGTCAGCAGGGCCGGTTTTTGCTGTGGGCCCAGGGCGACCTCAATGTGAGGGCGCACGAGCCCAGGCCACAACACAAACTGCTTCCAGTCCAAATAAACTGTATTTCATTTCTAAAAGTAACACAGACCCATATACCTTCATGTAATTAACTGGGTTATGTGAAAAATATATATAAAAAAATAAAATCTGTGCAGTCATCCACTGCAAAAAGCCAGCTTTCAAAAACAAGAAAAAAAAGTACAAAAATGAGGTGTATTTTGCTTAAAAATAGCAAAATTATCTGCCAATGGAACAAGAAAATGTGGCATGTCAAGATTTTTCAAAACAAGTAAAAATATCTAATCTCAATTAACCCACAAATACCTTAGAATTAGTGTATTTTAACTAATAACAAGTACATTTTTCTTGATTCTAATTAAATACACGTGGCCTATTTTCTCAATATATTGTAAAATATTCTTGAATTAAGTAAATGCTAGAGCCATTATCTTGACATAGTGGTATGCACTAGGCCTTATATTTCTTGAAACCAGCTTTGAAACCTTTGATATTCTAGCTTCAAGCATGTACTTACTCAAAACAGGTCATAACATCTCAGTAACAAGCTGTAATATCTTATTTAGATAATTAAGGACTGAAACACTTAAAACAAGTGAAGCAGTCTAACATAAAAACTGCTTACTAAGAAGAACTATCTTATCGGACAAAAAATAAGCATATATCCTTTTGATCTAAGATATTTCTTCTAGATTTCACTTTTTGCAGTGTCTACGTGAATGTGTTTACGTCACGTGACTCCGGTTGATTGACGGGTGAACGGACGGCGTTAACAGGAAAAGCAAAGGTAATAATGTGGAGTCATCATGGATCATCATCATGGTGAAAGACCAAAGAAGCCATCAGGTGCCCAGTTTAGAAAGAGAAGAAGAGGCGAAACGGGCAGAAGATAAAGGGATGCAGATTTCTATCAGTGACGTAGGCTACAGGCTATCTGTTAGCCTCTTGCTAACATGTTGCTATTAGCCACGACTGTGTTTGATTTTTAGTTTTGCTGAACTAGAATTAGAATTGAGGCATCATGTCATGCAGCTAATTTCACCCAAAGGCAACCTGGTCTGGTTTGTGTTTGCAACTCAACAAGAAGTCCTGACTGTGGATTATTTTTATTGTTATGAGCTATATGCTAATTTAAATAACTGAAATAGCTTCTAATATACACTGACATGGCATTTTGTAAGCTACATGTGGTATCTTTTTGAACCTTTTTTGTTTTTAACCCTTTGTGTGGTCTTAACATTGTGTTTACTCCCCTTGTCCTACGGGTCAAAAATGACCCGCCCTACCAAAGCCCCAAAATAAAGCAACTTAATTGAATTTTAAATCCAAAATCTATTTTGTATGATGAAACCACCTGTTATTTATCTATTCAACTCAATTCAATACATTTTTTATCATGTATTTTTTGTTACACAATACAAAAAGACAATCACCAGTTTTCAGGATTACACTTTTTTTTTTTTTACCACAAACCAACTGTCAGTTGGACCAACAGTTTTCTTATTTTCTCAGTTTTCTTTTACATAATAAAGGTTTATTATTGCTATTATATAAATGTGAAGTAATTACTTCTGAATTAATTATATTGAAAGGGAAAAAAAAACTGAACTTTTTTTCTGGTGTTTAAATGTTTTTATAATTCACGGGTCAAAAATGAGCCATAAGACAATCTTTGTGCCCTAGTGGTGTACAGCCCACATGGAAACATAAACAAAAATAAAGTATGACTTTTTCTAATGATGGGGTCCCTTTAGGAAAAGTCATAACATTTCAAGTTGGAAAAAGATAGTTTAAGGTATTTTTTCTACAGCTAAACATGGTAGTGGCTCACTTTGGACCCGCAGGACAACAGGAGGGTTAAGCGAAGGATGGTTCGCCCAGGGCGTAAATCTAGCCAGGTCCGCTGCTGCTCGTCAGAAACTTCACGGCAGCATCTTGTAAAAGTGTGTCCTCGTCTTATTTCTAAGGCTTTCGGTTTCAGGGAATCATGAATAAAATGGTCTTGTCCTCACCAGGTCTTAAACGTAGCTAATTAAAACGTCAGATGTAGAAAAACGCATTAGACTCTGATATAACGCTTTAAAAGCCGACCCCCCCCCCCCACCTTTTCCTTTGCATTTACTGAGATCTGCGGCGTGCTTGATGCTGATCGTTAACACAAAAGGCTGACTGTGCACACATAGGCCTCTTATGCTACTTAGCCTACTTATGAGTTACAGAACATGAGATGACTGGATGCAGATTGTATTCTTACTTAATCTGAAGGCCCGCTGTGGGTTGAGCAGGAATGCCACAGATACAGACCACCACTGTTTTCACCACGGGGGGGGTTCCTCTACTTTAAACTATTTCTGTCCTCATTTCTTTATTGGATCAAAGGTGTCTCTGCTGTTAATGGTGATAAAAGTCCAGCAGGGAGGGAGGCTTGAGGTTCAGATAAATCTCCAGTCACATGGCCGTGCCCCCTGGGAACAGGGCCAGCAGCGACACAGTGCAACATTTTCTTCAGAGCGCCGCCTCAAATGTCTCACTGGGACAAAGATGGGGGGGGGTCGCGTTCAGACAACTTGTAATTTAAAGGAGAATCCGGCTGAAGACTGACGTCGTTGGCACTGTCGGTCCTGCTTTTATAGAAGCATTTAAAGGGTTAGATGAATAAAAAATGATGATCCAAGCCTTTCAAAAGTACTGCTGTCACAGCACGGCATCTCCAGCCCGAACATCGGCCCAGAACCTGGAGCTGTGAATCTATTCGATGAGATTACGATTAATCCGTTAACTATTTGATGTATCTGAAGTAGGGCTGGGCAACGATTAAAATGTTTAATCTAATTAATCACATGATTTCCCTGATTAATCACGATTAATCGCATTTATACGCAGAATCCAAAAATGAATCCAAAAGTAGTGTATAGCCTTTAGCATTTAGTTTTATCTTAAATGTGCTGCCATATGAATGAAAGTGCCATAACATTTGTTGTGCAAACACACTTTTAACATCAGCATCTTTCTGTAGTTTTTATGTAGAAGCCTCGCTCCACTGTCTGTTTCCTTGAATGACTTGCTGCTATCAGTTGTGTGTTTTGCCTTTAAGCGATATTTTAGACTGGAACTACTACGCTGAGAAGACAATTCAACTTGGCAGTGTTTACAGATGACTTTGGTTCTGTCGACTCCGCCGTCTGGAAGAACTTTAACATGAAAATGGCCGAGTAAAAGTTCCGTACCCTTCTCCATGTTTGGTGGATCCGCCGATTACTTTCTTTTCCTGTTCCACAGCAGACAGCAACAGACTTTTACAAAATAAAAGCCTGTGAGCAAGTCTTTTACAATAATAAAAGCCTTTATGAACTTTCATTTATATGGCAGCACA
Source organism: Odontesthes bonariensis (assembly GCF_027942865.1). Classification (NCBI taxonomy): domain Eukaryota; kingdom Metazoa; phylum Chordata; class Actinopteri; order Atheriniformes; family Atherinopsidae; genus Odontesthes; species Odontesthes bonariensis. The sequence goes on from NC_134519.1 coordinate 5,151,057, forward strand.
TTTAAAATAAAACTAAATGCTAAAAGCTATACGCTACTTTTGAATAAATTTTGGGTTTTTGCGTACTAATGCGATTAATCGTGATTAATCAGGGAAATCATGTGATTAATTAGATTAAAAATTTTAATCGTTGCCCAGCCCTACCAGTTTATGATGTTTTTATCACTCCTTATTCTGTATTTCTCCACCTTTTCACCCATTACAGTCACATAAAACATAATGTTGGAGCTTTTTTCCCTCATATGGTGTTTGAGCCTAGGTTTGTCACCACCCGTTCTTCTTCTTTGGTGTTCTATGACTGCACAACCTCCGACATCAAGCTCAAGTCGAACCACGACTTTATTCCACTGCAGAGACGAAAAAAATCACCAATTAAATCGTTGCGTACTTTAGATTTAACATCGTCGACATCAGGACGCATCTTAGACTCCTTTAATGTTTATGTTTAGTGAGAAAAACCTAAACTTCATTCATTAACATACAGTATGTTTCAACTGGTCTTAAATCACAAAATACTACAGTTTAAGAAGCAGGAAAATGGATAAATCCTGATTTTAAAAATGTCCTATTTTTCTGAGCTAACTGCCAAGTAATGAGCAGATTTAATGAATTTAAGAAGAACCAGCCTTTTTGTTGCCATTCCCTCTGCTGTGTTGGGTGCGTTCTGGTCCATTTGGGCTCCCCTTTCTGCTAACCTACATATGAGATCATGCCCAAAGGCTCCGACAGACCTCCATTAGAATAATTCAGCACAATATTGCTTTGTTGCCCAATGAGAGACGCTCTGTTTGGCTGCCACTCTGCAGCCACTTGAAAGTTTAATGTGCCAGCTCAGCGATGTGGTGCGTTCCTCACTGGGTTAAACATGGTTTTGGCATGTTGTGTCATCTTAGCACTCAGATTTGGATCAGTTTTTATGATCTGACAGTATTTTCCCCATACTATAAATAATAGTAATCAGGGGTGAACATTGTATGATGAAACGGTCGGATTGGATTGAAGTTCAAAGTGGATTAAAGCAGCTTTTGCTTGACTTGACCAAGGTAAAAACAAGGTAGGACATATTGTTTTCATATGTAATATATACTGAGCTTTATGTTCTTTATGTTTATGATTGATTGATTTATAAATGGTGTTGGTTCAGAACAAGTGCCTAACTTAGAACCGGTCCAAAGTCCGGACTCCAGCCCACTAAAACTGGCGCTGCGGTATCGCCAACTCTTTGCTGGCCGTGTTTGCATCGTGAGCAGGGAGTGGAGGTTTGGAGACCACAGACCGGCCTAAAGTTAGTCGCCGTCGTGTTTAAATAAACAATACAAGGACAGTGTAGCATTTAGTCTGCATTAAGTCTATTTAATCCACGATAGAGCAACAAAAAAACCCAAACCTGAGCTTCAGTATGGATGTAAAGCCAATTATCTGTAAGGGGTTTTATCAGCTGGTGGGACGTGGTTAGAACAACTTATTCAGACGGGGTTAGTAAGTCTGGGCCTGCTGGTGGTGCTTATTGCATCAATAACAGCAGAGAGGTCAGGCTGGTTTTCTGTAGATGGATACAACCCCTGTATGGTACTGAATGGTATTAATTTGCTGACTCGAGTGAGTCGATAACTCGGAGGTTCAGGCTTAGCAGAGGACGTGGAGTGAATCAGATTGGCTCCTTAAATGTGTAACTGTCAAACGGGGATTTTAATGTTGATATTATGTTGGATGAAATTGCTGTGATGACTGATTGCTGAGTCTTGGAGAGTTTTGGTTGGAGGTGGAACATTGTTGGGACGATAGATACAGTTGGTATCATCTGCGTAAGCAGTGAAATGAGGAGCCACACGGGCGGTGTATATCGGTGTATATATGGTATATATTGCAAAGAGAAGGGGCCCCAGCCACAAACCTTGTGGCACCCCGGTGCAGAGCAGGGCGCAGACATTTGTACCCGTTTTAACACCCCGGCTGAAGAGACAACAGAGCCACAAAGAGTATGTCTCAGTCAGTGGGGTCACATGGCACTGAAAGGATCGGATTATTGGCTAAATCACAATCAGACTGAGTTATTAAGTGCATGTAGACACCTTAATCTGACTAAGAATTGGATCGGATTGGTTTAAGACCCCGAGATAACTGGGTTGAAAGTCACTCTAAACCTGCTTGTAGACGCTGAAGCACGTGGTGAATCAGACTTTGCGTTCTGCGCATGCTCCAGATGTTTTCCCGGGGTCGTGACCCGGAAGTCAAAGGAGACGATATTCCTGTTGTTAACGCCGTCAGAAAGAAACAAACAACGCGATGGAGAACGCTCCGTTGGGCATCGAGTTTGTGCAACAAGCAGCTCATCACAGACCAAATGTAGAGGGACGTAGCTTCATCTGGCTCTGCGTTCTCCATCTTTCTCCAATGCCTGAGTTTGTTGTTGTTGTTGGTGGTGAAGAGGTCAACAGGAAGTGGCTCTATTAGCAACAGCTGGAATGGGTACAGCGCCACCTATCATAACGGGGTATGACACGCTTTGTGCCTCTGATCCCATTCATTCACCGCCATATATCCAAGGAGAATTACCCATTAATAACTCATTCTTACTGTAATTTAGCCAATAATCCGATCCTTTCAGGGCCATGTGACCCCACTGAGTGAAGTGCCCTCTCTTTAAGCCAGACCAGTTCAGACCAAGGAGGTTATTCCTATGTAACAGTCAGCCACCCTTTAGAAAACCTGACATGGGAATAGAGGTCGTTCCCGGCTCTGAGCTTGGTGTTAATCTGTACATTCGCAGTCAAATTGCCCAGCAGCAAGAAAACTGAGGATTAGGAACACTCTGTAAGTCAAATGTGTAGAAAGCCTCTTTAACGGACCTCCCGGCTGCAGGGAGTTTGATATCGATGCTGCCAACCGGTTGGAAAGTTGTAATTTGACAGTGCTGTGTCAGCAGGTCGCCATAACAATGCTGTCCTCCCTGCAACGATTCATTGTGTCTCCCCCCCTTTCTGTGGAGGCCGGGCTGGCCTCAGTGCTGTCTGTCTGTCTCCTCTAACTCTACGCCAAATGGCTCCTCGCTCAGCATTTACTCCCACGTGTCCTGTGGTGGGACCGAAAGGAGAAAACACAGGAGCTGCAGTGTCGTATGTCGTAAATAAACTCGGCTACAGCCTGGAAAACATCCAACACAACATTAGGGCAGTTTACAGAGGTTCACATTTTCCTCTAAGACTATTAAAGTATTTGGAAATGCACAATAATTTCAAAATGTTCCATTTATTAGCAGATGTGAGTCTCGCACGGCTTTTTCTGTAATTTACTGCTGCCATCAATCTGTTTTACTGCCTCGCAGTGTGTGCGGTGTGTGTGTCAGCAGGCTGAGACTCATGTAATCGCTGTTGCAGACAGATGCCGTAACACCTGAGGGGGGGGGCTCTCTGTACTCTCGTTTTGTGTGATGGTGATGCAACACATTGGCAGCACCGGAGCAGCCATAATCAGGAGGGAGCCTTGCTGAGAGCGTATCAGAGTATCAGAGTATCGATGCTGCTGTTAGCAACACATGAGTGCCCAAACTCAGTCATGTTCATGTGGTGAATGAATAGTAAGTTGTTATAAAGATGGATAATTGGCTTCCTGCTCACTGGAGCTGCTTTTATAGGTAGAAAAACATGAGTCACAACACGGTTCTGAATGCGTCTGCAGCCAGATCTGACTGGATCAGACTGAATCTGCCT